>NW_015170507.1:2055-13586 GCF_001447785.1 Gekko japonicus
TTTTAATGATTAACTTTCCCATTTTCAGTGGAGTTGCTGATGTCGCCTTTAAAATAGCATCTCTGGTCTGTCTTCTTGAGAATCTGACCACAATTTCTCCAGGCAGGCTATTTTTTTTAATGTAATTGGAGTAAGCCCTATAAGCCGTCTCCATCTCTTTTACCAGTTCATCCGCTGTTAAGCCTATTGCTGGAGCGATGATCTCGCTAAGTATCTTCCTCAGATCCTCCTTCTCTGCCTCAGGAACTCCCTGGAATCTGAGAATCATGTTGGCTTTTTCCATCTGCAGCTGTAACAAACAGTTTTCTTGTAGATTTTGCTTTGTTTCCACTTCTCCCATCCTTTTCTTCATTTTCTTGCTTGTGGTGTCCTTAATTTTCCCAGCTACCTGCTCCACCTTCTTCTACATTACTTTCAGTTGGAGCTGCTGAGATGCAAAGTTTTTATTCATTACAATCAGTTGCTGGTTAATACCATCGAGTTGCCCCATCACTGGCTTGAGCATATCCACTAGCATTTTCATGACGTCTGCTCCCTCTTCTGGTTTTGGGCTCTGGCTGCCAGGCGGTTTCGTTTTCAGCTTTCTCTGCATGGCCGCCATTTTTTACGATTTTTTTTACAGTTACTGATGCTTCCCTCTGACTCTAAAGATTGCTCCCATGCTGTCAGCAATCAAGTAAGCCTCTCAAAACACATTCACTGTTTTTCCTCCCCCTTCCCTCTTTGTCTCACTTCTGTCTTTTCGCATAACAGGCACCCCTCTTTGCGATCCGCTTTCCCACCGGGGGGGGGGGGGAATTTGCTTTTTATAGTCTCCGCTTAGTTTGAACTCATGTTCATTGTCGGTCAATTTCTCTGACCTCACTTGCTTCAATGCTGTTCCGCTCGATCTCCAGCGCTTGTCCCAGTCAAACCAGCTTGTGCCCGAAGGCCACGCAGCAGCCGCACCGTCAGGGCAGAGAGGAGTCTCAATTCTCTGGCTTTACGCCATCGAAGAGGCTGCCCCTCAAAAGCCCTCTGGCCTGGATCCTATCCCAAAGGCTCTGTGGGGGCGCTACATGAGGTAGTGCCCCTCTAGCCCGCTGGTGTGCGGATCGTTCCCACACGGTCCTGGGAGAATTTCCGCCATCGCTATTCCATAAACCGAAAGTCAGCAGGTGAGATGGCTGGTGACTCTGGACCATCACTGTAGCAGCAACTCTAACAGAAGGTGTCCCTCTTTCAGGTGTGCAGTCTCAACATGTATTCCCAGGTCTCCATGTTGTACAGTCCCTTTGCACAGTCCATACAGTTCATAAAAACATTGATATGCTTGCATGGCAGCACTGGAGACCCACAGTCAGACTGAATAGACAGTACTGACCTTAACAGACCAATGTTCTGATTCAATAGAATGAGGCTTTTAGTGTGTTCTGTGAGTTGGCCTACCAATCAGCAAATTGCCGTAGATATAGTATTACCTGCCATGGATGCAAATTCTGAAAGACCTTCCTGCCTCCTTCACTCAAACTTCTATGTTTAAATTTGGATATGCAAAAAGCATTAAAGGCATGTGCTATAACATAGGCAGCATTATAGACACTGTAGCTGTGGCCAGTCATTCTCATTTCAAACAAAATCCCAGGAAGGCTCTCCAGCTCCTCCTCCCCAGTGCACATCCTCTTATTCTCCTCAAGCAGACTGGAATTTCTCAAAGAACAGCTGAAGGCTTGCTCCCAGAATTCCTGGATAAAACCATCTCCCAGAGACCAGAAAGTTCTTATGATCTGAAGGAATCTTTGGAATCCGGGTGGCTGATTGACGTGAACTGTAAAGAAGATGGCACCATGGAAGGTTTCTATATCCCAGAACTTTTGTATGGACAGAGATTCAAAATCCCATTGAGTTGTTACAATCCAAAATTTACCTCCAAGTGGCAAGTTTTCTTTTTTTTTCCTTTTCTTTTAAAAATCTTTTATTTTCATTTCCCATACTTATACATCCACTTACATATTTCTCCTTATATACATTGGAGTCTAAAGTTCCCACCTTAAATTAATCAAATCATACAAACATTTCCATCTTTCCATAAAGATATTATCCTCTTTCTCCCTTGTAGTATTAGAATTAATTTATCCATCTCCGCCATTTCCAATAGTCTACATGCTATTAATTCTCGTATAGGTAGATGTTCTTGTTTTCAATATTTAGCAAGCAAAATTCTAGCAGTTGTAAGTATATACATGATCATATATTTATCTTTCCACTTGTAACTTTCTGGTATTATATTTAGCAGAACAATTTTAGGTAACAAATCAATTTTGATATTTGTTATTTCTATAATAATATGTTGTATCATCTTCCAATATCTACATACCTTTTCACAATGCCACCACATGTGACAAAAGGTTCCAACGTTATTTTTACATTTCCAACAATTTTTTTGATAACCATGAATTACAATTAGCTATCTTTTCTGGTGACCAGTACCACCAATGATAAATTTTATATATGTTTTCTTTATAGTTAGTACTTCCCATATATTTTACTGATTTCCATGTATTTGCCCATTTATCTATGCCTATATTGTAACCTGTATCCCTCAACCAAGTTATCATTGTTGGGTTAACTGTATCTTCTTGCATACATTCTGCTAACAACAATCTATATATCTTCTGTATCATTTTATCGCTTGTTAATAGCCAGATCTTATCCAATTGTGTCTTAGTTTCTTCAAACCCTATTATCACATCTTTAGAATATCTAGATTGTAATTGTTTTCTTTCCCACCAGGTCAGCTTAATCTTATAAAGGGATAATAGACTCTCCTTAGATTTTAATTTATTATTATTGTCTAATAAGGTATCATAACTTTCTCTATCACATGCATTGATGAGGGAGGGTTTGATAAATGCTTCCAGTGGGGATACCCATCTCGGTATCTTAGTATAATGTCTTTCTTTAATCTCATTCCATACCCGCACTAGAGCTCCTCTTATAATATGATGTCTAAAATTATAATGTATTTTATCTTTCCCGTACTACACGTATGCATGCCATCCCATATTTAGATCATGTCATTCCAATTTTAAGTTTCTAATATTTTCAAAGCAAATCCAATCTTTTAGCCAACTTAGAGCTGCTGCCTGATAGTATAATTTCCAATTTGGTAACCCAAATCCTCCCCTTCCCCTCCTATCTTGTAAAGTTTTCTATTTAATTCTTGCCTGTTTGGGGTACCAAATAATTTTTTTATAATTTTATCCATATCCATAAAGAGTTGTGGGTTTTTTTAAATAGGTATATTTTGAGCTAGAAACAGGAATTTTGGCAGTATATTCATTTTAATGGTCGCTATTCTACCCATTAGCGATAGTTGAATGTCTTTCCAACGTTTTAAATCTGTTCTAATTTCTTCAAGTAACTTATAGTAATTATCTTCTATGAGAGTACTATTTTTATTAGATAGTGTTATTCCTAAATATTTGATTTTTTTCACTATCTCAACTTCTGTTAATTTTTGAATTTCTTTTATCATACTGGATGTACAATTTTTTGTTATTATTTTTTTTCAGATTATTTTTTAAGCCCACCATCTCACCATATTCTTGTACCATTTCCAATAAGTGAATGACTGTCAATAGTAGATCTTCCATTATAAAAACAATATAATCGCCATAGGCCAATAGCTTAAATTTTTCTCCTTTCACCCTAAGGCCTTGTATTTGCGGGTTTCCTCTTACGGTATCATTTAACGTTTCAAGTGCGAAGATAAATAATAAAGGAGATAGAGGGCATCCCTGCCGTGTGCCTTTCTAGATCTCAATGTCTGATGTCATATCTCTGTTGATAATAACTTTAGTATATTGCATTCTATATATGGCTCTAATCATTGTTTCAAAGTCTATTCCTCACCTCCAGATGTGTAGTTTCTGGAGTATAAATTCCCATGATCCATTATCAAAGGCCTTTTCTGCGTCCATAAACATTAATGCCATGGCTTTTCCCGGATGTAAGTCATAATATTCTATTACATTCAAAACTGTCCGTGTGTTATTTTTAATTTGTCTGTTCAGAAGGAATCCCACTTGATCTTGATGGATTAGCTGCACTAGTACCTTTTTAGTCTTGTTGCTAATATATTGGCATAGATCTTATAATCCACATTTAAAAGAGATATAGGTCTATAATTTTTAATGTCTTTGCCATCAGTATCGGGTTTATGAATTAATGTGATTGCCGCATAATACCACGAATCAGGTAATCTTCCTGTTAATCCAATGTTCTAAAGGAGTTCTTTAAATGGTAGGCTAATTTGATCTTCAAAAGCCTGGCCTATTTCCACCGGTAGTCCATCTGGTCCAGGGTTTTTTTTCTTTTTCTGTTTTTTAATGGCTTCCACTACTTCACACATAGAGATTTTTTCATTCAGTATAGTTTTATATTTCTCATCAAGTTTAATATGTGTTTTTTCCTGGAGAAATTTATTCATTTGACTATTTTTTTGTGGTTCTTGTCTGTATAAAGGTAAAGGTTCCCTTGCTCGAAAGCCAGTCGAGTCCGACTCTAGCTCCTGCCAACCTAGCAGTTCGAAAGCAAGAAAGTGTAAGTAGATAAATAGGTACCACTCCAGTGGGAAGGTAACAGCGTTCTGTGCACCTTGGTGTTTAGTCATGCTGGCCACATGGCCACAGAAACATCTTCGGCTTTGAAACGGAGATGAGCACCGCAACCCTAGAGTCGGACTCGTCTGGCTTTCAAGCAAGGGAACCTTTACCTTTTTATAAAAAAATTCTATGATTTCCTTCATTTCCTGTAAGCCATATTGTACTTCTCCTTTTTCATTTTTTAATGTTATAATAGTACATTTTCTTCTTTCTTTTCTTAGTCTATATGCTAACCATCTGGACGGTTTGTTAGCATTTTCAAAATAGTACAGCTTTGTATATTCTATATTTTTTGCAATTTCTTGTGTTAATATTAAATTTAGTTCATGTTGTAATAACCTTAGTCTATCTCTTCTATCTTTAGTTTCTTTTTTTAGATTATCTTCCTCCTTTTTAATTAGTATACGCAATTTATCATATTCTTCTTTCTTTTTTCTCCATGCATCCTGATTAATACACCATCCCCTTATATAGGCTTTGAAGGTATCCCATACTATACCTATAGATCTCACCTTGTTTATTCCTTTTTAAAAACTCTTGGATTTCCAGTTTAGTGTTTTTTATAAAATCACGATCCCTTAATAAACCTAGATTCATTCTCCATCTTGGGTTTCTGTATAATTCTTTAAGAGAGAGTAATATCGGGTTATGATCTGCAAATGTCTTTGGCAATATTTCCGCTTCCAATACCTCCAGTACCCAACTAGTTGTGGTCCATGCCATGTCAATTCTCGACCAACAATTATGTCTAGTAGAGTAATATGTAAAGTCTCTTTTCTCTAAATTTCTGGTTCTCCATATATCTATCAATTTATATTCTTCGGCCATCTCCAAAACATTTTTTGGTAAGGTCTGACTCTTTTTTTCTTTATTTCGCATTGATTTCTTATCCATGTCTGTATCAAACACCGCATTAAAATCCCCCATAATACAAATATTTTCTAATTTTTGTTTTTTAATGAACTTTTACAACATTTTAAAGAAAGGTTCTTGATTCTGATTTGGTGCATATATATTTATAATCAGGTTCTCTCTCTCCTGTCTTCTTATATTAACAGCCACGATTCTGCCATCATCTGCGGCATATATTAGTTCAGGAGAGAGTTGTTCCTTAACATATATTGCAACCCCATTTTTCTTCTGTTTATCTGTAGCTATAAATTCTTTACCTAATTTTTTACAACTTAAATATTTTTCATCATTTTTTAATGTGGGTTTCCTGTATACACACCACATCTGCTTGCAGTTTATGAATTTGATGGGAAGTCTTACTTCTTTTGTGAGAACTATTAAGACCATTCACATTTATTGACATAATTTTAAAAGTTTTTTCCCCTAACATTTTAACTTTTTAGCATGTTGTACTCTAGTCTTATACCAGAACCTTGTTAGAATATGAGATACTGTTGGTTTTGAATTTGTGCCTCTTTTCCCTTTTTTTCTGTTTTAGCTGATTTTTCTCTTCGTTCTTGCTTATGTCTATCTTGTTCTGTCTGTATCTCTACTTCTTCTTCTGCTGCTTCTTTGTCTTCTTCTTCTTCTCTCTGTTCCTCTTTTTGCCATCCTAATTCCTCCCCATATAATTCCAAGAAGTTTTCTATTTTAAAGATAGAATCAATCTTTTTCCTTCTACTCACATAACTAAATAGCACCCCTTCCGAGATCAACCATCTATATGTGATTCCATTTTTACTCAAAAGATTCGTAAGAGTTCTATAATTCTGTCTTTTCTCTCTAACTCGCCAAGGGGTTTCCTTTAAGAAATTAAACTCAACTCCTTGTATTATCACTTTCTTTTCATTTGTAGCCTTAAGTATTTTGTCTCTCGTTCCTCTTCTATAGAATTTTATGTAAGTTTCTCTTGGTGTCTTATTTCATCTTGAATATGCAGAATTTCTTCGGTATACAGCTTCTATTTAATTGGCTACCTCCTCTTTAGTTCCAATTTCCAATTGATCTACTAAGTTTTCTATTATTACTTCTTTAAGGTTTTTTTCTAAGCTTTCAGGGATATTTTGGCATTTTAGGATTAGCATTGCCCTATCCATTTCCATAGATATCAGGCATTCTTCCATTTTGTCAACTTTTAATTTCAAGTCTTGCATCTCATATTCTAAATCATTGACCTTTTTCTCAGTCTTATAGCTTTTATTAGTTATTTTTTGTATTTCTTGTCTATTTTCACTTATTTGTTTCTTAATTTTTTTGTCTCTGCCTTTATATGTTTGGTTAATGTGTCTATTTTTTCATGTATTGGATCAATTTCTTTTTTCATTGCCTGAGCAATTGACTCTTGCACCATGGCTTTTAAATCTTTGGTTGTTAGCTGTGTAATATTCATTGTATTTATTTTCAGTTGTGATTGTGTACCTGAAGTGCTTGGAGAAGGTATAGATAATTTCCTGATGGTACTACCACTTCCCCCAGTTGCCATAGATCCTTTCTGTGTATAGTTTTTAGTTCCACTCCTACACTTTATTTAACCTTTTAACTTATTTCTTACGTATAATTTTTAAAGTAGTTTAGGACTTCACGTTTACCTAACAGAAAAAAACAAAAACACAAGACTGTTCCAGTCTATAGAAGTCCTTGTCTCTGCCTCTTGTATAACTATGTATATCCTTAGGTCTATTTAAGTCTCTTTAAGTCACTTATTTTAGGACTTCACATTTACCTATCAGAAAAAAACAAAAACCTGTTCCAGTCTATAGAAGTCCTTGCCTCTGCCTCTTGTATAACTATGTATATTCTTAGGTCTATTTAAGTCTCTTTAAGTCACATTTACCCTGTTTCTTAACTTAACTTTGCAATAGCCAACTCTTTACCCAGCGTAGTCTATCAATTCTATCAGTTCTGTCAGTTTTGTATGTTTGTTTTTCCTATGCTCTGCTCCATGTTCTATTAGAACAAGGGGCACGTTTACTGATGCATAGAGAAACATTCTCAAAATGTGCAGTGTTGGGGGCTCTCCATATACAACATACACAGTGGATTTACTCTCTACAAGAACAGGATATTTTTCTTGCCAGCTATAAAAGCAATAGTATAAATTCATCCTTATATGTCCTGCTTGGGGTTCTTAATATAAAGGAGTAACAGATCTTATTCTGTGAAAGCAAAGAAACCATTGCCTGTAAAAATCTGTCCCCATTGTCATTATCAACAGCAATGAGACCAATCCATGTCCATCTGAAATGTTGAAGTAAACATATTACTCCTATGTATTGATTTGCTTCATCTGGGACCATTTGGTACAAAGAAGAGAATACCATTTTGTCATCTTGCTTTGGGAAAAATGATCCATACATAAACTGAAAGAGAATTTATAAGCATTTTTGACATTATTCCCATTAAGATGTCCAATTATGTGTTAGCAGTATGAAATCTCATTACCACTTTTTCAAATGGCCCACCTGTGGAATGTTGTAGATGGATAAAAAGGTGGCCATAAGGACAGAGGTTTCAGGGAGAAGTCCATGATGGTAGATCTGTCATGAACTTCGGTTCATGAACTATGAAGACTGTAAAATTCATAATGAATTTTTATTCATGGTTTGGTTCATGCCCATCCCTAGAAATATGATCCAGCTTTTGGACCTTCCCAGTTTTCTTGGTACAGAGAAAGAATGATAACCAGAACCTGCCTGTGATGGAGTGTACCTTTTTAAAAGTCTTAAAGTACTGTACAAACAGAGTAAAGGTATGTGAAGGGTTAATTCTTCACAGAGCCAGAGAGCCTTGTGTGACACACACTGCTGCTCTGAGCAATGTGATTGACAGCATCAGCTTAGCAGACACAGTCTTGAGTAAGCTGGATGCTGAGGAAAGTAAGTCAGATTTGTGCCGTGACTGGAGAAAGTCAGAATTCTGCCTTGACTGAGAGAGTCAGATTTCAGCTTTTGCTGAGCACAGTTTAACACAGACAGGAGAACTGAGGGAAACTGGCTAGGAGGTTTGGGAAGTGTACATTGGCCCCAGTCACACGGGAGGTTTTGCCCCACAAGAGGGACGGATTGGGGGCGCATCAAATGGCCACAATCACACCACAATATATGGGAAGCAGAGCGCACCCGTCCCCAATCCATCCTTTCTGGAGGAAAATGTGCCTTAAAAAGAAACCTAGAAAAGAGTACTACCTACCTGAAGCTCCACAGCAAGGGCGGCTGTGGGATCGCCGGCATGCTTGTCTTCCACAGCATTCGAGGCTGCCTCATTCTCCATCCTGTGACTTCCCCCCAGCATCTGATCGTGCCAGGGAGCAACTGCGCGGCGGCTTGGGGATCTGTCTGACGTGCGTCTATTTTGCTATGGCTCAGAAAAGCTGCCCTTTGGCCGTGCTCCCCCCCCCATGTGACCGGGGCCGAAGACTCCCATTCAGGCCATGGTATTGGGAAAGATCTTCTAGAGTGAGAAGTAGAGTCCCTATCCACTTGAACAGGGAAAATAGCTCTGAAGAGTACACCGATCCCAGGTCTAGTGTGAATAAAAACGGCCTGTAGAGACCTAAAAGTCAAAAACTGGTGTTTCAAAAAGGATTTAGGTACTGAAAACAGTGTACCAACCTTCTGGGAAACCCAAAGTGTCTGAGAAAGTGTGCTGGAATGTTAAGGAAAAATACAGGAACAGGATTTCCGGTGAACAAGCTCTGATGGGGGAGAGTCAGATTGGGGCGGCAGGGAGGTGGATTGGCTGGTCCCGACCTCCCCATGAAGCTCTGAGTGGGGGTTTCTAGCCTGGAGCGCTGAAGGGGCCGCTCCCAAAGTTCTGGCTTGGGGGCACAGTGCTCCTTTTTGCTCCAATAGGTCCCGCTGTCCCAAGGCCAGCAATGGTGCTCAGAGATGTTACCAGACGAGAGCATACAAGGTCTTAACTAAAAAGAAAATCTATGAGATAAAGTGATCCAGCTATTAATCAAACAGTGAGTTAAGTGGCAAAGAGAAAGTCATATATAAAAAGGGTGGTGGAAGAAATCGACATAACAAAATGGCATAGCTTCAAAGAGATGGGGGGGGGCTCACAGAGGAAGAACCCTACCCACTAGCGAAACTGCAGCGGAGAAACACCCTTTTCAAAGCAGAATACATCTGAGCTAAGCAGTTACAATATAGTAAAGATCTCAAAACTTGTATAAACTTTTACCTAAGTATAAACAATGTCTCAGCATGGGAGGAAAATGGTGTCCAGAGGCAGAGGCTCTACAGGAAATGCCATCACAGCATCACCAGTCACAAGACCGGAAGATTCCAGTGACTTAGCTACTGCAGTTTCTGAAGCCATGCGCCCTCTGCTGGACCAGCTTACAAACCTCAACCAAAAATTCGACATTTTACAGAAAGAGCTCAAGGAAACTACAGTGAAATACAAAAAGATAAAAAGGTTGAAATTAAGACCAAAGAAATAGACCAAAGAATGGACAAAGTGGGAAAAGAAAGAACTTCTGAAAAGCAACAACTTCTAATGCTACAAATGGAAAGATCATCTTTCACCTTGAGATTTCAAAGGGTGCCAAAGAAAAAAGATGAGAACTTAAAAGAAATTATAAGCAAAGTAATGTCCCCCTTAATCAATAACAATCCTGAATTAATACAAGCAGATACTGATATGATCTACAGAACGTATTCAGAAAAAAAAATCTCCCAGGGGAAATTTTTGTAAAATTTGCAAAAAGATCAATAAGAGACTCATTGCTTAAAGCATATACAGCGACAACAGTCAAAATTCAAGAAGAGGAGATAAAAATATTGAAAGATGTCCCATTTGAAATATGCAATAAAAGTAAGCAGTACAGAAATATTACAGCATTCCTCCAAAAGAACAATGTCCAGTACTGATGGATTTTTCCAGAAGGACTTATATTCAACTTTAAGGAGAAGAAGGAAAAGATTGACTCTCTATTAAAAGCAGAACTCTTTCTTAAACAGCAACAATCGTCAACCAAACAAAGAAATGGAGCAGAGGAAAAAAAGGCAACAGAAAAAAACAGCGAACAACAGAAATCTGATATGGATAGTTCATTGTCTACAGCTACTTCCGTGTCTTTGGGTGAAATCTTTGACTCTTACTCGGATTCAGATTTAGGAGCTACGGTCCCTAAATCTTTTAAAGTAAATCTCCCCTAGCAAAAGAAGAAGAAAACCAAAGCTAAGAAGAAATCTAAGTGAAGATCTGAGATTACCTACATTGACATTTTATTTACTTATATTCTTAACCAGATGTGATGTAATATCAAAAATGCCTTTATGTTCTTTCCATTTGAACACTTTTATTAGATTTTAAAGAATGTAATGTAATTTTTAGCATGTAGACATATACTCAAAGCATTTGATTAGCCTATCAAAGGTTCTTGTTACTCTCGTTGTAGTTTTAGTTTTGTAGGGTATAGTTTTTGTAGTGTGTAGGAAGAAAAGCAATAAAAAGTATATTAAAAAAAAGAAAAATACTGGAACAAAAGCCTCTCAATATAAAGTATCAGGAAACTGTGAAAAAGTTTAGGAAACTCTCATTACCCTGTACATAAGAACTAAAGTCTGTGCAAAAACTGGTCTTTTTGAATTTCAAAAATGTCTCAAGTGCCATTATCAGTGGTTTAAGTTAAAGCCAAAATACTGAATTGTCAAAGGTTGGGACAGCCAGACTGCTTAGCTAAAAAGAAGACATATTAGGTGTGCAGTTCAGTCACAGAGGGGAACAGAAAATGGAGGGAAAATTTTGCCTCTGAGGGAGGGAAGACGAAGAGGTCCATCATACTGCCAGGCCACCACATGGCTGAAGCAGGAGCACCAATGGCCACACTCAGATTTGCTGCAGCACTTCTAGCCAGGAGGTGATTGGGTCAGACAAGCATGAGATGTGAATCCTTTCTGCTCTATCCAGGAACCACCATGA
>NW_015170508.1:0-4697 GCF_001447785.1 Gekko japonicus
TTATTTTAGGCTTGTATACACACAGGCCTCTATCTACATTGGATCGTTTTGGGGCCTGGCCAATGGACTTATTTCAAAGGCTGCCCCACGACTTTCCATCTGCCGCCTCTTCTTGCCTTCTCCCACGGCTAAATGGCCAGTGGAGAGGTGTCTGTGCCACCCGTCGGTGTCCCTCGTGGTTTGGTCCTCCCTGGCAAAGCAGCAGGGCTTCCTGCCCTAAGCTGGAGGTCTGCTTAACTGCCAGGCTTAGGGAAGCACCAGCCACCTGGCTCTTGGTGCATGCCGTTGGGAATGTGGATTGACACTGGAGGAGCAGGGCAACACAGTTTCCTTTGCTCTCCACCCAAAGCTGGGATCCGGAGGTGGGCGCTGTGGCCGAGGACATGGGTGTGGTGGGCGAGGCACTGGTGGGCTGTTCACCCATCTCTCCAGCAGCTGGCCTGGGCCTTATCCCAGTGGTGCACAGCACACCGCTGCCCATTCCGCCCGCTCTACAACTTCAACTGGGAGCCGCTCCCAGCACAGTGCATCCATGGGCTCTCGTGCTGCAACCTCTGGACAATGGGATGCAGGCCAAGGGGCTTTGGCCTCGACCTGCCCCCCTTGAGGACCTGTGCAGCTGCCCCAGCGAGCACGTGAGGGCCAGCGGGAGCAGGAAGGGGTGCAGAGGGTCAGTGCCTGGGGATGCCGTGGGAAGGGCAGAGGAGTAAAGACTTTGCCTCGGCGGCCCAAGATCTTCAACTTTAACTCAATTAACTTTAATTAATTAGCCAGTGCCCCCCCCCAAGAATTTTAAATGCCTCCCAAATCAGAAATTCCTAGCTACGGGCCTGTGTACGCATACCCCAAAGTAAATCATGACATGACATGATTGAGGTTTATAAGATTATGCATGGGAAAGAGCAGGTAGAGAAAGAGGTACTTTCCTCCCTTTCTCACAAGACAAGAACTCGTGGGCACTCCATGAAATTGCTGAGCGGTCGGGTTAGAACGGATAAGAGGAAGTACTTCTTCACCCAAAGAGTGATTAACACTTGGAACTCACTGCCACAGGAAGTGGCGGCGGCTACAAGCATGGACGGCTTCAAAAGGGAATTAGATAAGCCTATGGAGCAGAGGTCCATCAGTGGCTATTAGCCACAAGGTATAGATAGGGACTCTGGGGCAAGTGATGCTCTGTCATCTTGGTGCTTGGGGGGTCAACAGTGGGAGGGCTTCTAATGTCCTGGCCCCACTGGTGGACCTCCTGATGGCACCTGGTATTTCTGGCCACTGTGTGATACAGAGTGTTGGACTGGAGGGGCCTTTGGCCTGATCCAACATTGGCATCTCTTATGTTCTTATGTTCTTAAACCTTACTGAAATGCACCGTCAGCTCATGGAAATGCTCAGCTTCTCACTTGCAATATTTTTCAAATGCAACCCCCCCCAAAAAAAAAACACCCCACAGAGGATCTTGAAAACTCGGGCACCCTTCGGAATGCAGTTTTCCTTCCATATGCTGCTTCAGTCTCCTCACCATTTCTCTTCGATAACTTCCCCGGCATTTGCAAAATTATAAGCCATGTGTTTCGCCCAATAAACATGCAGAGCAAAAAAAAAAAAGAGAGAGATGCCTATTTCAGAAAGGAATCATTGCATTGTGCGCCAAGCCCATAATTGGAGGCCCTTTATCGTTCTCTCCTGTAGTGTTTGCAGCTGTGAGAAGCATAACCTCGATAATAAGGATGTGATAATGTGACCGAAACCTGCTGATAGAAGAGTGGCTCCCGTGGCAGCTAATTTATTCCACGTGATTCCCATCATTATTCCTTCTCTCCTTCACCCGAAGATTTATTAACCATTATAGCACTGCCTGTCAATTAGAGTGAACTGATTAATGAAATCTGGGCAACTTGGGCTATTTTTCTTCCTCCTCCTACAGCCCTGAATAAAGACGTTCCTGAAATAAATCACACTGCCTAGAATTGTCATAGGTTGGGATCTGCTGTGCACATACACAATGCACATTTTTTTTGAATTTAAAAAACAATTTTTTTGTTAAGGTAATGATGACATTTTGGACCAGTTCAAATGTGTATACTTGTTTATCACTTAGTGATTAGATGGTATCACAGACCAATCTCTATGGACAGAACTTCCTTAGCCTCTCAAGGGCAATGTGTTTCAGTCAGAGGTCATTTCGGGGGGGATCGCGGAGGATCGCAATTCCCCTGGGTGAGGTACGGGGGGCGGGGCACACGACGAAGCCCCGCCCCCTGCTTCTGGCCACCCCGCTTCCAGCCCTCATTCAGCCAGGAGGAGGCAGGAGAAGAGGGAGGGTAAGTTGCTTCCTCCCTGCCTCTCCCCACCCCTGCCTTATGACACACTTCCGGTGATGTCAGGGGGTGTGGCATATGCTAATGAGTTATGCTAATGAGTTCCCCTAGCTCTTTTTCTACGAAACGACCCCTGGTTTCAGTGGAATCAGTTCTCTCGTTCTGCTGTTAGGCGTGAAAGGTCTACTGACAGCGAGCCAAAACTTGGGGTGGATGATCTTGTATAAGGATAGCCACAATCAAACATGGGCACCCTTTTTGTTATAGGGGATAAATCCTTGTGAAAGAGCTGAGAAATGATTTCATGTTTTAAATGATCCCTGGCTGTATAGGATCCCCCATGTGACCAGTACAGGAAGCACTGACCACTGTGATGGGCTTCTTTAATAACACTGGTCCATAGCACGGTGACATCATGTCCTGTACACGATTCCTGATTGGCTGATGCTTACAAAGCAATTAAAAGAGAAAAATGGCAGCCAAAGACAACAGTAGTGAGAGAATCAATGACTACAGATAAAGGCCTAACCCCCAAATGGAAGGAGTAAGGGGTTTTTCATATGGGAGTGATGACCCCAAGGTTATTTCAACTCTCCATCTATACTCTATGCTAATTATTTCAAGGCTAACACAACACTCACTTTTGAATACAGGTGCCACAGTCCTACAAACACTTTCCTGGGAGTAAGTTCCATTGCACAAAATGGGGCTGACTTCTAAGGACCCCAATTTAGGATTGCTCCCTTGGGGACTATTTGTGAACAAGCATTTATAAGCAAGACAACGTACAAACCAAACTGCCCTATTTGCAAGACTGTAAATTAATTACTGGGGGGAGGGGAGCTCATCTAGTCCAAAATAATAAGAGATCTTTGAGAACCTATTAGTTTCTGGGAATTCTGGAAGGAGAGACCTAATCACAACATTTCACGGTGGTTCATTTAATGATAATCCCAGATATTGGGTGGTACAAGAGACTGATTTGGGTGACTACAGTCCATTCTCAGAAACCATGAATGTAAATAGTGCTAAGGAGATAGTTTTCAGGGTTCAGTGGTTATTTAACTAACTTTGTGAGATTAAAATGAATGTATTAAATCAGAAACTAATGGAAGAACTGTGGTTAAATGAGATTATTATTTTTTACAGGACTGGTAGACCTACCTAGGAATTAAAAGTCTTTGGACAGCAAATATTTTTATACACATTTCAAATATTTCACAATGTTTATGAGTTCATTCACTATTTGGCAATGTACTTAGCACAATACAGGCATTTATTGCCATATCTTCTCAGGGCTGCTCATGCAGAGCACGAAAAACTATTTTTGTACCAGTTCTATTTTTTAGAGCTATGAGGAGTTTGAAAGTTCCTTATCATGGATATATATATATATTTCAGCCTTGCTAATCCTGAAGGTTTCTTTCTCACTTGGAATCCTTTTCTAGCCTACAGAAAAACTACAGAGAGTCTTGTCAGGAAGCTGCCCAATGATAGCTCTGTACAGACTCCTCATTTTAAACGACCGAAAAGATGTTTTTTCCGCATCCTAGCTGATCCTGCATTGGTATCCTAGCAGCCTGAAGAACAGAGACCAGACGTATTTCTGATGGAATAAATTTCCTTCATTTGGGTCATGTTGATTTTTTTTTTTTAATATCACCTTCGTTGGTCAGATTTGGTTTACTAAATGGAAACTAATGTAAAATGGACTTGTTTTTGAAGAGTGCTCCCTCCAGAAGCCACTAGGAGCAGCCTGGACTCTGCCCTGGTCTCCACGCTTGGCAGCACGAGGGACTCAGCTGTGAGCAATCCAAGAACACCTGCTGTTGGCATCCTTGCCTTGGGCCAAAGCAGCTGAGCAAGCGGAGGGGAAAAAGAACACATGAGAGAGAGAGAGGCAGAGGTCCTTGCCTTGGGCCACAGCAGCTGAGCAAGCGGAGGGGGAAAAGAACACATGAGAGAGAGCGAGAGAGAGAGAGAGAGAGCGACAGCGACAGAGACAGAGAGACAGACAGAGAGACAGAGACAGAGACAGAGACAGAGAGACAGAGAGACAGAGAGAGACAGAGACAGAGAGACAGAGGGAGAGAGACAGAGAGACAGAGAGAGAGACAGAGAGAGACAGAGACGGAGATGAGGCAAACAGGAATGGTGAATCTGGAGCTGATAAATAAGAAAGAGGCCTAGGTTTGCTTTGAGGGGAGACTCAGGTAGTTCCCCAAACAGCTCAGCTGAATGATGCAGTGGCACCGAGGGTGCTGACCTGCAGGTGAGGCCTGGAGATCTCCCAGTATTACAGTTGATTTCCAGGCAACAGAGATTGGTTCACCTAGAGAAAATTGCTGCTTTGGTGGGTGGACTGTAGGATCCTGCTGA
>NW_015170508.1:4758-9064 GCF_001447785.1 Gekko japonicus
GCTGAAGTCCCTCCCCTCCAAAACGCTACCCTCCACAGGCTCCACCCCTCCATATCCCTGGGTATTTCCTAACCCAGATCTGGCAACCCTCCAGTCCACCCTCCAAAGCAGCCATTTTGTTCAGGGGGACTGATCTCTGTAGTGTGGGGATGAGTTGAAATTCCTGGAGCTCTTTAGGCCTCACCAGGAAGTTGGCAACCCTATTCCCCCAGACAGCAGCGATGAGCTCCACATAAGTGCCTCAAAAACTTCAAGCAAAACCAGAGGTAGACCAAGTTCCTTCAACAACAATTTATTAGTACGGTTATTGACCAAATACGTAAAAGAACCGAAAAGACATCAGCCGGTAAAACAGTAAAATGCATATAGACGCTATCCAGAATATCAAACATTAAAATGTTAGGAATAAAATTAAAATATCTCTCCCTTATATATAATTGAGTAAGACGCAGCGTAAGACTCAGTGGAGACAAAATGCGCTCCGTCAGCCATTGGCCGGCCAGCTGCCGCTCAAGGCTGCTGCCATGCCATTGGCTGGGAGGTGGGAGGCGAACACTGTGTGTGAACAGCACGGTGGCGGTGATGCGCCCCTTCCTTTCTCTCCCCCCCCCACTTCCTTCCTTCCTTTCCCTCTCTCTCTCTCTCCTTCCTTCCTTCCTCTCTCTCTCTCTCTTTCTTTCTCTCTCCCCCCTTCCTTCCTACCTTCCTTCCTTTCTTTCTTTCTTCTTCCACCCACCCACCCACCGTACCTTTCTAGGCGCCTGTTGTCTCCGTCAACGGGCTTTGCTCCCTAGTTATTAGAAAATTTTAAAAAACTCTATTTAAGTACAATATTCACTATCTAACTGCTAATAGCTTGTCTCCGGATTTTGATCGCCGGCATGGCAACCACCCAAGTTCCTTCAGATGGGCAGACCTTCCGCTCCACACCTTGGGTCTCCCCACTGCTGCTCAGTGGGGAAGCAGGGGAAAATGGGGGAGGGGATCAGCTGTGAGGATCGGAGCAACCCCATGACGTCACATGACCCGCCCCGCGCAGTTCCCCCCCCTTCTCTCTCCAGGGATCTTACGTGAGAAAGCAGATCTGTTGCCCTGGAAGTGTGCCTTGGTGCGTCCATCTGTGTTCCACCTGTAAATAAAGCCAGTTTTACAGACACCAGAAGCCTCCAGTGTTCTCTGCTCCAAGGAAACCAGCTTTGGTAAGGGCTAGGCCCTGTAATGTCTCACCACTCTGAGAACTGAGGTGAGAGTAATACTAGCCACATTCTCAATGCAGGCCAAACTATGATCATTTTAACTAAGGCTGCAGTCCCACACACTAAATAATTCACTTTCAGTCCACTTTCCAACTAGATCTTGCCAGTTCACACAGTAAAAAATCCAGTTGGAAAGTGCACTGAAAGTGGATTGAAAGTGGATTATGTAGTGTGTGCCACCGTAACCTAAAAGAATCAGAGCCTCTGGCACGCGCTCTCAGTAGGTAAGACCTTTTAGTTACTGGTCAACATTTCACAGATAAAAACAGTGACAACCGTATACTTGTAACATCTCTAACATCGCACCAGACCTCTCTGCCTAAGCCTCCACTGGTGTAGGCAACTGTGGGTTGGGAAACCCCTGGAGATTTGGGGGTGGAGCTTGGGTATGGCAGATTTTGGAGAGGGAGCTCTGCAGGGACGTGATGCCATGGGGTCTACCTCCTGAAGCCACCATTTTCTCCAGGGGATCTTGGTCTGAAGATCAGTTACAATTCCAGGAGACCTCCAGGCACCAACTGGAGGTTGGCAACCCTAGTGTCCTCTCTCTTTCTCTCTCTCTCTCTCTCTCCCCCCTCCTCCCCTACACACACATACATGCATACACACACTCAACACACTGCTGCAAGACTGTTCTTATCTATCTGCTGAATGTTGTGTTCCTTTACTCTGTGAACAGTCTTGTAGTGCAATGGCTATTAAAGCAGAGGTTATTTCCGAAATGGACAAAGGTAACAGAAGCCACATTGATCCAAAGGAAACTCCATAGCAACCAGGTGCCAGTTCCATCCAGCAAGCCTGCCTGGCATTCAACACGCAGGTTGCAGACAAGGGGCTGTGAGACCACCCCACCATTTGTACACGAAAACTCATACCTTCAATAAACCTTTGTTGGTCTTAAAGTTGCCACTGGACTCTAAATCTGTTCTCATGGCCGGAAATGTCTCCCCCTCCCACGTCCCCTACTTTTTTATTTTTTCCCTGGAGAAAATGGCAGCTTTTGAGGATGTACTCTGTGGCATTATAGCCTGCCGAGTTCTGTCCTGTCCCGAACCTCACCCTCCCTGGGCTCCACCCCCCAAAGTCTCTAGGTATTTCCCAATCCAGAGCTGGCAACCCTATTCCAGAGACGTCAAAAGTGTGCGCACACTCCCGAAATATAGGTGGTCCTGTGGAATCACAGGCTGTCTGCCCCCCTGAAATGGGCAGGGGCAAACCTTTTACCATTGTTTCTAGCCTGAGAAATGTTTTAGGGGACTCTTATAAAGGTGGTTTATGCCAGAGCGTTTTATGCTCCAGCTGTGTTTTTAGTGCTGGATTTTATCTTTGATCCTGGGTTTAAAACTGGACGGTCCCTGCCACATGGCAGGGAAAACACCGATCAAAGTGCGGCTAATTAGAGCCGCACCAAAATAGAGATGCTGTGGGCAGGATCCCACGGATCCCGTGAGCCGTGCGCCATTGCTCCCCGGCACGATCAGATGCCGGGGAGGAAGAGACGAGTGGGAGGGGGAGGCTGCCGAACTGCACATGTGTGAGCATGCGCAGTTCGACCAGGGGCCAGGGATGCACCGGCAGAAAGACGCGCCGGCGATCCCACGGCCAGGCGTGATACAGACCTACCGGATGAACCACCTGGGTAGGTGGTTCATGTTTGCTGCGGGGCTGTCAGGGGAAGGGCCGGATTGGGAACGGGCCCGCAACACTTCCGAGATGTTGCAGTGGGATCGCGCCCGTTTGCTGTGCCCCCGATCTGGCCCACTCCTGACCCAAAAAACCCTTGTGAGAACAGGGCCTTAATGACTTTTATGATACATATTTTAGGGTGTCTTTAGTTGATACACTGCCTCGTGAATAAGTTTACCATCCTCCAGGTGGTCGCTGTAGATCTCCTGGAATTACAACTGATCTCCAGGTTACAGAGATTGGCTTACCTTGAGAAAATGGCTGTTTTGGAAGGTGGATTGTACCCTTTTGAGGGCCTTCCCTTTCCCAACCCTGCCTTCCTAAGGCTCCACCCCAAAATCTCCGGGTATTTCCCAACCCAGAGCTGGACACCCTATGGAATATTCAGAAGGTCCAGTCCATGTTTTATTATAGTCCCACAGTGCCGGAATCTGGAGGAGACCGGGTTTTACTTATGGCTCAGGATAAGATGGCAAGGAAGATGCCAGGAAGGATTCTGCTTGGCCTTGTCTTCCTTTCTTTGTTCGCTGTGAATAAAGGGATACCATGCTGACTTAAGAAAACCCTCTGCATTGTCCTGAGTGACTGCAGCTTTTTACAAGTAGATCCTCTGGAGAGGCAACTTAGACTTGGCCAACCTGAAAAATCAGCAGTAGCTGAACATAGCCTAATTCAAACAGGACACAGTATCTTATTCCGAGACACTGAAAGGCTGGATAACACATCCAACTAACTTGTCAGATTACACAGGGAAGCCATTGAAATTCATAAACATAAACACAATTTCAACAGGAAGGAAGAAATCACAACAGCACTACAGATAAGATTAGAATTTCAACAGCCAATCCACATGCAAAAGAACCTCCTCAGGAAAATTCCTCCATTAGCATGTTCATAGCAGGGGAACGCCTATAAGATAATGACTCAGCACTACCCCACCTTCCTGAGTAGATATAAATTACCTGGCTACCATTTTTCTTCTCACATGGGCACAAAGAGTACTCCATCTTTCTGTTATACCTTTGAGGATGCCAGTCACAGCTACTGGTGAAACATCAGGTCCTACAGTGCCAAGACCACGGCCATACAGCCTGGAAAATCTACAACAACTAATGAACTTCGGCCGTGAACACTTTTGACAACAAACAGAGATTAGTTCCTCTGTTCACAGTGGGGAAATGTAATGTCTGTACTTTAATTTGCAGGTTGTGCCTTATGTAATAAAAGGTTATGAGTTCCTACGCCCGTGCCAAAGCTCAGTAGGAAACACACATCTGACATTAAGGATTTTAGAAGGAAACAGATGTCTGAAATGGATCAATGACTTACCCTAAACTAATTACATAGCTTTTAAAAAGTATAGT
>NW_015170508.1:10384-13950 GCF_001447785.1 Gekko japonicus
TCATTTCTGACCAAGTCCAGACCTTCTGTGTCTCTCTGTCCAACCATCCACAATGTACTGAAATCGACCTCTATCTAGTTTTATCAGTGGGGCATTGTCTTTGCTGACTCCAGTGTGGCTTCCGGATTGCTCTCACGGGGACCCACACCTGCAATGGTATCTCCCCCAACATGATCAGGCTGGTGTTTAACAGAGACAAATGTTTAAGACAGAGTGAATCGGTGCTGTCCTAATTAAATATGATATGTCAGCTTCTTAATTTACACACATTGATTACTGTGTTTATACATACCACATCTACTAATTTAACCCCTCTACACGACGGTATCTAACATATGCTGATTAGAAAATTAGACTTTTCCAAAAGCAGGGATTGCTGGGGAAGTAACTAGTTTGCATTCAAAATGTAAACAAAGCTGGCTGCATTTTTCATAGCATAACCTACTTAGGCAGATGTTAAGAAATAGAAGATACAATCCTTCTCGAACAACAGATGTCACTCTGCAATAGGTTGCATCCATTTTTTTCCTCAGGTCAAAAATGCTTCAGAATGAAATCCTTAGCATAGCCTCATAAAAATTGACAATAAAGAAGGCAATAAATCCATACATAATCAAAAGGATGATTTCAAACCAAGGTGGAAATGAAACTCCTCTATTCATAAATGACTTTAAAGGAAAGAGACACATATTGCTTCTTTCCCTTCATTGGCAGAGGGCAATTCCAGAGGACATTCCTTGCAGCCACAAAACCCATGCAATTCCTCCATTTCAACAGGCCAAGCAAAACCTAGGTATAACTCAGTCATTTAGCTGGCACCCCAAAAGTTGTTTGCTTCACCATCTCTCCACTGAACATCTGAGATATCAGAATGAATGCTGGTTCCGTACCCCAAGATAATGTAGGTCAGTAAAGCGCAAAACAGTAAAGGAGGTCAGTAAAGCACAGCACATGCTCTCATGTGACATCTCCACTGAAGACTGAGATCTGAAAATGGTAGTTTGCAGGGCTCTTTTTGTAGAAAAAGCCCAGCAGGAACTCACTAGCATAATAGGCCACACCCCTGACAGCACAGCTCATTAGCACATTAGGACGCACCCCCATGTTACCAGAAGTGTGGTTATCCAGCCACACCCACCTTTTGCTTGTTATTCTGTTTACCTTGTTTGTTGTCAAAACCCAGGGCTTCTTTTGTAGCAGGAACTCCTTTGCATGTTAGGCCACACACCCTGAATGTAGCCAATCCTAATGAGTTTCTGCTGTTGGGTGTGTCCTATTATGCTAATGAGTTCCTGCTGGGCGTGGCCAACTCGGGGGCCAGCCGGAACGCCGTTCCTGTGCGTTCCTGCCCAAAAATAGCCCTGGTAGTTTGTCGTCACCTTCTCAGGCCCCATTTGACCTCTACACTATTTCAAGGACTCCAAGAAAGATGCATCATAGTGTGTCATCTCCACAGAGTGCGAAAATATCACAGCAAAATTTGACGCTAGGGTTGCTAGGTCTGGTTTGGAAAATACCTGGAAACTTCGGGGGCGGCTCCGGGAGAGGGCGGGGTTTGGGGAGTGGAGGGGCCTCAGCATAGTACAACGTCATGGAGTCCGCCCTTCAAAGCAGCCATTTCCTCCAGGGGAGCTGATCTCTGTCAGCTGGAGATCAGTTGTAACAGTGGGAGATCTCCAGGCCCCACCTGGAGCCTGGCAACCCTGTTTGACACATAGATTCATTATCATTTAGTACATTTTCATCCCGCCCTTCTTCCAAGGAGCTCGGGATTGCATATATCAGTATCCCTCTCCTCCATTTTCCATTCACAAGAACATGAGAGTTAAGTTAGACTGAGAGGCCATTGCCCCAAGGTCAGCCAGAGAGCTTCCACCCCAGAGTGGGAATTTGAACATGACTCTCCTAAATCCTAATCTGACACTTTCGACCATGATGACAGCAGGCTAGTTCTCTACCTGAAATTCAAGCAATCCAGGTGAACCCCCATACCTCTTTTCAAGAGGAGGAAGACAGAAACAACCTTGGCAGAATTAAGGTGCTATTAAATAGTGGGTTCCATGGATGAACAGACCACAAGTCTAGTGATCAGCTCTACTTTATTAGTGATTTCAGCAAGACAAGACTCCAGAGCCTCAGCTCTGTTGCCACACCCAAACACACCCCACTACCAGTGATAGGCTATTTACATAACATTACTACTAGATTGGTTACTTTCAGAATCCTGGTAGGCTATTGTTCTTGTGCTCCAAGCTCAGCCAGTCTCTGGGGTGATTCAATCAGGAACGATTCAATCCCAATACATAACAAAAGGTGTGAGATCCTCAAAAATTTAGATTCAGACTGCACTTCATTGAGAATGTTTCTTCTACTGTAGCCAGGAAGTTCATCCATTGTAGACTCTTTAGCTGTTTATGCTGGGGAGGGATGGGATGAAGATATGGAAAATTCTTCATGGAGACACATCAATGTCTGTGCACTGGCAGTATTCTCTTAAGAAAGATAGTCACCAAAATGGAGGAATGTGGGACACCTTTCTTGGTACATTAGTGATCATCGTTTTCAAACACCAGTTATATGCTGAGCTGATAGGTTTTCTTTGGCTTTCACTGTATCTGTGAGTATGGATGTTATATTAAACATAGCTGAGGTGATGGATTTTATGTATGCTTTCTATTACATCATCTTTTGAGCTGCAGCCCGTAATAGGAGATTCTGCGGACTGGTCTGACACAATCAGCCTTTGGGGTGTTCACATTAGTTGCCGGGAATCACACCTGGTTATCTCTGCCGCCACTTGTCCTGCCGTGACTCCAAGACTTATGTATGCATAAATGGAATGTACTAGACAAAAGGCATGGCCCCTGAAGAAAAGTACAGACAGTAGTTGCACACATCTGCAAGTGCATAGAGCTTTTATGGAAGACTGGGGCGGAGGGTCAGAAACAGCAAGCACAAGCAGCCGTCCCTTCACACCGGGCCCATAGCCATGGTGGGGCATTTGTGGGGCATGCCCCCTTAATTTACAGCCATGCCCCACAATGTTGTATCCCTTAAAAATTGGGTGTTTCCCCATCACACCGTGCTGCAAAGGTCTGCCCAGCTATTGTGCTGCTGTGACTCACCTTTTTGCCTCCTCCAGCTGCACCTTCCTTCCCATCCCTCCTCAGCCCAACTTCAGCCCCAGCTTTGAGGCGGGGTGGGGGGCTCCCTCCCTGCCCAGTCAGCAGAGCTGCTCCCGCTTCCAGAGGTCCAGAGAGATACGTTAGCATGCAGACCTCCTCCATGGACCTGCAGCCCAATGCCAAGAAAGTTTCCCCAGCCAGCCCACCGAACTCGAAGAGAAGCCTCGCTCACTTGCTTACCCACTGGCAGTGCAGCCTTTAGCCTTCCAGCCACGCTGCTGACCAAGTCTCCAGCTGTCGGGAGCTCTCACAAGGGGCAGCAGACTGATCTCCCCCCTTTCCTTCCCTGAGGAGAAACTGCTAGGCATGGCGGAGTCCAAGGAGGGGCGGGAAAGGGTCTGGCACTGACTCCGTGGAAAGCCAGTTTGGTGTAGTGGTTAA
>NW_015170509.1:0-1129 GCF_001447785.1 Gekko japonicus
AATTGCAGGCCGGCTATGAGGAACGAATCAACTTGCTCGTGAATCTGAAACAGAGGTTTTCCGATCCCTCAGCTCAAGCATACTAAGGATGTTAGTCTGCAAGGGGGTCACGCTTTGGCCGAGCCTTCTTAGAGGAAGGCAGCATTTCTCCTTTTCGTTCAGCCTGGCCTCCTCCCGCTGCTCAGAAGAGAAGATCAGGGCCTCGGAGGATCAGGGCCAATGCCACTGCCGTGGAAACATGGCTGTTTTGTAACATCTGCAGTTTTTCGTCTTTGTCTTGGAGGAATCTAAGACTTCCTAAACTAAGCGAAGTTAGCTCATTGCTTTGACACTCTGTCAGGTATCAAAGAGTCAACATACTCATGAGATAGACAGGCCACCGGGGTGGGGCTGCTTCTTGTGTTATCTAATTTGCTACTCTGCTGTCTACACACAGTAGATACATCTGGATACCATTTGTGGTAGATAACTGCTGCAACAATTTTTAAGCTAAGCAGATTGGGTAGGTTGGTTAAACAGCAGTATTATTTGATAAGATCCATACCACCCAGAATCACTTTAGACCACTCAGAATCATTTTTAATAGCATGGAAGTCATTTTATTTTTGAAAAATTCTCAATAAATAATTTAAGTAAAAAGTTGATCAGACATGAATTACAGAGTTTTGCAGTCTATGGAAGGCAGTGTGGTTTGCATTTATGTTATAGGTTGATAATGGTGTCCCAGAGAGATAAGGGAACATAAGAGAAGCCATGCTGGATCAAGCTAATGGCCCATCCAGTCTAACACTCTGACCGATTTCCCACAAGCGTTGCTCCACGCTCGTTTTTCCCTTTGGCCCCGATGGTACGTGTCAATTTCACACAAGCTGCTGCGTGGCGCATTTTGCCCTGAGATTCGTGCTCAGGTCTACTCAGTCCTCAAAAAACAGGATTGAGTAGACTCGGGGAAAATCACGCGAAGCTGCAGGGCAAAATGCAGCCACGCAGCAGCTTGTGTGAAATTGACACCTACCATCCGGCCAAAAGGGAAGAGCGAGCGCGGAGCAGCGCTTGTGGGAAATCGGTTTCTGTGTCACACAGTAGGGCCTGGGGGGAGGTGTTTGCAGCCTTGGTAACTGAAAGACTG
>NW_015170509.1:1421-2905 GCF_001447785.1 Gekko japonicus
TCTGAGACACCTTTGGGTAGTGAAGAGCAGGGTATAAATCCAATCTCTTCTTCTTCTTCTTTTACCTCACAGGGTGTCTGTTGTGGGGAGGGGAAGGGAGACTGTAAGCCGCTCTGAGACTCCTTTGGGTAGTGAAGAGCGGGGTATAAATCCAATCTCCTCTTCTTCTTCTTTTACCTCACAGGGTGTCTGTTGTGGGGAGGGGAAGAGAAAGGAGTTTGTAAGCCGCTCTGAGACACCTTTGGGTAGTGAAGGGTGGGGTATAAATCCAATCTCCTCCTCCTCCTCCTCCTCCTCCTCTTCTTCTTCTTTTCTTTCCCTTCAATAAAAATTTCAAAAAACGTTTTTTGGCAGGTCTACACCCAAGGGAGTGGAAGATGCCAAAAAATGTCAGCAGCTGGTAGCCACTTAATCCATTCTCAATGCCAAGCTATACAAAACACAAAGAGGAGAATTCTCATTGGCTACAATACCATTCCTGGTCTTCAGTCCTTAGGGATTTAAATCCTCCTGGCCAAACAACAACAAAACAATGGGATCCACAATCCCATTTCCTCCAAATGAATCCGTTGGCAGGGCTGGGAGCCCGTAACCTTTCAAGACAATCGGCGGCACCTTCCGTCAGCGGCGGCTGCATCGGAATGCCCCGGGAATCAGCCGGACTGTTTGGTAACAGACAGTTTAATGGGCAACCTGGAAAAATTGGTTCATTATATGCATCATTTGGAGCGCGGCTTGGTGGAAGGTGAAGAGAGGACAGAATTTGAGACTTGGCGTTGTTTTTTGACAAGCCGGCAGATTTGACGGGCTTCGCCGTCGTGTATCAACACTTGACCAGTTTCTTGCCTCTGAAAGTCCAAGGTGTGAAGTCACGGCAGAGGGATGCAGAGAAGCGGAGCAAATCCACACCCAAAACCTGCTAGACGCAGCCCGGCCTCCAAAGCTATAATGACAGCTCAACACTCTGTCATACAGTGGCTAAAAATACCAGGTGCCATCAGGAGGTCCAGCAGTGGGGCCAGGACACCAGAAGCCCTCCCACTGTTGCCCCACCTCCACCCCAAGCACGAAGAATACAGAGCTTCCCTTGCCCCAGACTGACAGTTCCTATCCATACCTTGTGGCTAATAGCCACTGATGGACCTCTGCTCCATATACTTATCCAATTCCCTCTTGAAGCCGTCCATGCTTGTAGCCACCACCACCTCCTGTGGCAGTGAATCCCATGTGTGAATCACTCTTTGGGTGAAGAAGGACTTCCTTTTATCCATTCTAACCCGACCGCTCAGCAATTTCATAGAGTGCCCACGAGTTCTTGTCTTGTGAGAAAGGGAGAAAAGGACTTCTTTCTTGACCTGCTCTATCCCACGCATAATCTTGTAAACCTCGATCATGTCACCCCTCAGCTGTCGTTTCTCCAAGCTAAAGAGCCCCAAGCGCTTTAACCTTTCTTCATGGGGAAAGTGTTCCAACCCTTTGATCAT
>NW_015170509.1:2951-4681 GCF_001447785.1 Gekko japonicus
TGCAGAGCCCCCCCCCAGCCCAAAACAGTCCAGTGGCACCTTTAAGACCAAGTTTTATTCAGGTACAAGCTCTCCCTCCTCTGCAAGGACAGATCTGCATGTTCCCGCCCCCCCCAATAGCTAGCAATCCAAAACAGTCTAGTGGTGGGTGTTGCCTTTTGACACACTTCCAGTGATGTCAGGGTGTGGCATATGCAAATGAGTAATGCTAATGAGTTATGCTAATGAGCTCCTGCACCTCTTTTTCTACGAAATGACCCCTGACTGTGAGAAAGGGAGAAAAGCACTTCTTTCTCTACCTGTTCTATCCCATGCATAATCTTATAAACCTCGATCATGTCACCCCTCAGCCGTCGTTTCTCCAAGCTAAAGAGCCCCAAGCGCTTTAACCTTTCTTCATAGGGAAAGTGTTCCAACCCTTTGAGCATTCTAGTTGCCCTTTTCTGAACAAACCCGGTTCTCCCAGATCAGAGCCCACGCTCCTAACCGCTACACAAAACTGCCTCTCCCGGAGGACTCGGGAGCCCCCCACTGGTTTGGAGGAAGGACCTGCCAACCCTAAACACCAAGGAAGTCCAGGGTTGCCACGCAGAGGCAGGCGATGGCAAAATGCCTTTGATCGAGGAAGCTGAAGTTGGTTCCTTATTTGCAGTCCCTTATTCATTCCTTATTCATGATTTATTCATGAAATCATCCAGAAACACTGAGGAGAGTTGGAAAGCTCTGAACCCCAAAATAAGGTCCGGACCACCACATATCATATGCCCCCAGATTCACAGGACTCTCCCCTCCAAGATATCCTGTTCCCTGGTCCAAAGCGCGGTTCTTGTGCCAGCTGCTCCAAAGTGCGATGCCCCTAGGACAATCACAGAGGCAGACACTGAGGCCGGGCTGCATGCCCCAAAAATCTTTGGACCACCCCAAATGATACATCACCATGCTCTGGAGACTGTCCCCTGCAAGGAGACATACAGCACTGCCCGGTCCAAACACTGGTTCTAGCCAGGGCTATTTTTGGGCAGGAACGCACAGGAACGGAGTTCCGGCTGGCTCCTGAGTTGGCCACGCCCAGCAGGAACTCATTAGCATAATAGGCCACACCTAACAGCAGAAACTCATTAGGATTGGCTACATTAGGGGTGTGTGGCCTAACATGCAAAGGAATTCCTGCTACAAAAAAAGCCCAGGGTTTTGACAACAAAGTAAACAGAATAAGAAGCAAAAGGTGGGTGTGGCTGGATGACCACACTTCTGGTAACACAGGTGTGTGGCCTAATATGCTAATGAGCTGTGCTGTCAGGGGTGTGGCCTAATATGCTAATGGATTTCTGCTGTTGGGTGTGGCCTGTTATGCTAATGAGAAAAACTGAGCTTTTTCTACAAAAAAAGCCCTGGTTCTAGCACCACAAGCTTCTATTCGGAATGTCTCCAAGAGGCCTCGATTTGTAAGGAGATTTGAATTAAGAACCGGTTGCCCCTTACAATGCAAAATAAGGTTGGGACACCCGAATCTTTGAACGTCTCTTGCTTTGAAAACCCTCTTTTACACACACCATGGTGTAGCTCCTCCCACGGTGCCCAAGGATCCTGAAAAGTCAGACTCCACCATAAGAACATAAGAGAAGCCAATGCTGGATCAGACCAATGGCCCATCCAGTCCAACACTCTGTGTCACACAGTGGCCAAAAACACCAGGTGCCACCAGGAGGTCCAGCAGTGGGGCCAAGACA
>NW_015170509.1:4934-7504 GCF_001447785.1 Gekko japonicus
TTTCCGTGGTCATGTGGCCGGCATGACTAAACACCAAGGCGCACGGAACCCTGTTACCTTCCCACTGAAGTGATACCTATTTATCTGCTTGCAATTTCTTGATTTCGAACTGCTAGGTTGGCAGGAGCTGGAACTAGAGACGGGAGCTCACTCAGTCATGGGGCACACTTATGGCTAATAGCCACCGATGGACCTCTGCTCCATATCCTTATCTAATTCCCTCCTGAAGCCGTCCATGCTTGTAGCCGCCACCACCTCCTGTGGCAGTGAGTTCCACCTGTTAATCCCTCTTTGGGTGAAGAAGGACTTCCTTTCATCCGTTCTAACCCGACTGCTCAGCAATTTCATGGAGTGCCCAGGAGTTCTTGTCTTGTGAGAAAGGAAGAAAAGGACTTCTTTCTCCACCTGCTCTATCCCACGCACAATCCTGTAAACCTCGATCACCCTCCCATGCTGGGGTCACTCGAGGAGGACATTGTCTCAAAGGGCACAGCCATCCACTCAGACAGCTGTCAGTCTCGAGAGGATCTCTTCCCTGGGCAAGAGTCCCTGGGCATTGACCGCCCCTGGCATCCTCCCAAGCTTTCAGAATCAGGCGACTGAACTGCAGACTCAGCAGCTGGTCGAAGGCAAGTCGCCTCGCACGAATTGCCCCAGATGCCTAGATCTGTGACACGTGACTCATATGAGCGTAAGGACAGTGCCAGGTGATCTTTGGACCGGTGGAAGGGTGTGAGGGAGAGGGCATCCACATGCCAGTCACAAGCCCGGAAGGGTGTGACGGATCAAAGGCAATGGGTGGGATGGATTTTTTTTTCCCTTGGACTGCGTCACAGGCGGCCTCTGGAAACCTCACTGGAAAAAGCTGAGAGAAGTCTCTATCGTTTTATTGGTTTGCAAAAAATATGTGTCCTGCCTTTCTGCCCTTCGAAAGGCCACCTAAACGTAAGAGAAGCCGTGTTAGATCAGGCCAATGGCCCATCCAGTCCAATACTCTGGGTCACACAGTGGCAAAAGCCCAAGTGCCCTCAGGAGGTCCACCAGTGGGTCCAGGACTCCAGAAGCTCTCCCAATGTTGACCCCCCCAAACACCAAGAATACAGCACATTGCTGCCCCAGACGTAAGAACACAAGAGAAGCCATCTTGGATCAGGCCAAGGGCCCATCCAGTCCAACACTCTGTGTCATACAGTGGCCAAAACCTAGATGCCATTAGGAGGTCCACCAGTGGGTCCAGGACTCCAGAGGTCCTCCCACAGTTGTTCCCCAAGCACCAAAAAGACAGAGCATCACTGCCCCAGACATAAGAACATAAGTGAAGCCATATTGGATCAGGCCAATGGCCCACCCAGTCCAACACTTTGTGTCACAGTGGCCAAAACCTAGGGGCCATCAGGAGGGCCACCAGCAGGGCCATAAGAACATAAGAGAAGCCATGTTGGATCAGACCAATGGCCCACCCAGTCCAACACTCTGTGTCACACAGTGGCCAAAACCTAGGGGCCATCAGGAGGTCCACCAGCAGGGCCATAAGAACATAAGAGAACCCATGTTGGATCAGACCAATGGCCCATCCAGTCCAGCACTCTGTGTCACGCAGTGGCCAAAACCTAGGGGCCATCAGGAGGTCCACCAGCAAAGCATAAGAACATAAGCGAAGCCATGTTGGATCAGGCCAATGACCCACCCAGTCCAACACTCTGTGTCACACAGTGGCCAAAACCCAGGGGCCATCAGGAGGTCCACCAGTGGGGACAGGACTCCAGACTAGAGATCAGTTCCCCTGGAGAAAATAGCTTCTTTGGAGGGTGGACTCTGCAACATTATACCTGCTGAGGTCCGTCCCCTCCCCAAACTGTACCATTCCCAGCCTCCACCAGCAAAATCTCCAAGAATTTTGCAGGCTGCAGTTGGCAAACCTGAAGATGATTGGTGGAAAGATCTATAAGATGACTGGTGATGACTGGAGGAAACACTGTGGGAAAGGCTGATAAGAAAACAAATCAGTTTTGACAGTGATGACTGGAACGTTTCCCTATCAGTTCCATAATTTCCAGACTCTGTTCCATTCCCCCTCAGAGTCTGAACTCTGACTGAACTCTCCAACCCCAAGTAATGGAACAATGAACATGAATCAAAATGAACACATGCCCATTCTTTTTCCTATTTGTCTTCATTTGGGGAGGGACCGTGGCTCAGTGCTAGAGTATCTGCTTTGTATACAGAAGGTCCCAGGTTCAATCCCCAGCATCCCCAGTTAAAAAGGACCAGGCAGTAGGGGATGTGAAAGACCTCAGCCTGAGACCCTGGAGAGCCGCTGCCGGTCTGAGTAGACAACCCTGACATTTGTGGGCCAGTTTGGTGTAGTGGTTAGGAGCGTGGACTCTAATCTGGGAGAACTGGGTTTGATTTCCCACTCCTTCACTCGCAGCTGCTGGATGACCTTGGGCAAGCCATAGTTCTGTCAGAGCTGTTCTCTCAGGAGCAGTTACCGAAAGAGCTCTCTCAGCCCCACCTACCCCACAGGGTGTCTGTTGTGGGGAGGGGAAGGGAACGGAGATTATAAGCCT
>NW_015170509.1:7552-12548 GCF_001447785.1 Gekko japonicus
CTCCTCCTCCTCCTCCTCCTCCTCCTCCTCTTTCTCTTCTTCTTCTTCGGTCTGATCCAGTATAAGGGAGCTTCATGTGTATTATAATAACATTTGGGCTTTTATTGCTTTATAAACACACGAATGCGCATCCCTGCTTCCAAGTTCTAAAGACGAAGCACTATATTTTTAAAAAGAAACAAACCCTTCCCATTTATGAAACTGAAATCAGGTCTCATGTGCTCATTGATCGGCTTCCACTACAGTGATCGTGTTAGGTTAAAAAACCAACGAACCACCCCCCCCCACCCTTTGCTTTCCCCTATTGACAATCGATCCCATCCGCGTCATTTCTATGACTCCTGCTCTTCTGGAGCATGTGATGACTTCTAATGGAGGGGAGGCGGCCTTTGCCTCATTCAGATCCAGCGCACAAAGCTCTGTCTCCTCACAGTGGTGTTATGGCTATGAATTCTAATGCGCATCAGGCAGGCGGCCCGAAGGCCTGGTTCCCATGGCAATGAAGAGTCCAATTTCCTTTGCAGGGGCGGGAAGCATTTCTGGCCACCGCAGCTTGTAACATCTCCTATGGATCAGAGAAGCGTAAGAATTCAACAGACGACGTTATGCGCACTGGAAATGAAGGCCAGCGGAGGATACCACAGGCCAATGTTACATCTGTCACACACAGAGAGTCAGTTTGGCGTCATGGTTAAGTGCGCGGACTCTAATCTGGGAGAACCGGGTTTGATTCCCCACTCCTCCACTTGCGCCTGGCTGGATGACCTTGGGCAAGCCGTAGTTCTGATAAGAGCTGTTCTTGAAAAAGAGCAGTTTCTGTCAGAGCTCTCTCAGCCCCACCTACCTCACAGGGTGTCCGTTGTGGGGAGGGGAAGGGAAAGGAGATTGTAAGCCGCTCTGAGACTCCAAGTGAAGGGTGGGGTATAAATACAGTCTCCTCTTCCTCCTCCTCCTCCTCCTCCTCCTCTTCTTCTTCACATGACTGAAGAATGTAAGAACAAGCATGCGGGATCATCAAACCCAATAGTCCATATAGACCAGGGGACCCAAAAAATATTTCCTAACTCCTGCTATTGTGTAGTGGGTTTTAACCGCATGGCTAGGCCGCTGCGGTTCGCATAGCATCCTGCACGCTTCACTGCTACACAACGACAAGGGAAACGGCCCGTGGGCCAACTATGTACACCACCGGGGACACCCCCCTAGGTCCCATTGGTGGGTTTGAATATCCCGCCAATGTCCCATTGGTCCCTCCGAGGAGAGACCAGGAGCCTAGTCCCCATTGTTCTTCCAGAGTCAAGCTCTGGGTATTCGCTGGCCCCTGGTGGCGGCCAACGGACACAACATTCCTCCCCCCATAGTTCAGACCGCCCCCTAGGTCACATAGACCTTGAGGTATGACGGGGGCCGCCGCACTCTGGCAGACCATCTGGGGGCGTCTGCTGCGCCGGCCCCTCTGGCTCCGGAGCGCCCGTCGTTGGGGTCTCTTCTCCAGCTGCCGGGGGAACCGTGGCCGGGTCTGGGCTGCCTTCCGTGGTGGCGTCCGGCGCGGGGGCATCTGGTAAGCTCCGCTCGGGGGCTGCCCGTCGCTCCGGTTCGTCCTCGTCCGGGTGTTCTGGGAGCATGCGTCTACGGAGCTGGTCAATGTGCCGCCGCAGGACCTGTCCGCATTCCGTTGACACCTCGTACATCACGGTGCCCATGGGACGGATGATGCGGCCAGCAAGTCAGGCTGTTCCACTTCCGAAATTCCTCACGTAGACTGGGTCCTCTGGGAAGAACCCACGAGGTGCTTCCCTCTGCTCCTGGGCATTCCGTGGCTCCGGCGCCCGGTCTGGGTGTAAGCGGTCCAGCAAGGTGGTTGGCCTCCGGTCCATTAGAAGCTCTGCTGGGCAGCGACCACTGACTGGGTTGGGTGTTGTCCATTGTGCCAAGAGAAAACAGGTGATGCGACGTTCCCAGTCTCCCTCTTTCAGACGGCTCAACGCTTCCTTAGCCATCTGGACCATGCATTCTGCCTGGCCATTTGTCACTGGGTAGAACGGCGCCGACCTGATGTGTTTGTTCAGGTTGCTGCTGAGGAACTGCTGGAACTCCTCTGACGTGAACACCATCTCGTTGTCCGAGACAATGTGTCCGGAAGGCTATGGGTGGTGAAGATTTTCCTGAGGGTGCGTATGGTCGCTTTAGTGGATGTTGCGGAGACAGGGCTTATCTCCAGCTACTTCGAGTAGGAATCCACCGTCACCAGGAATAACAGTCCATGGAATGGTCCGGCGAAGTCTATGTGTAGTCGGGACCATGGGGCTTGTGTGGATTCCCACGACTGAGCCGGTGCACCTGGTGGGCTGGGTCGGATGGCCTGGCAGGCCTGGCAACGTTTCACCCAAGCCACAACTTCTGCATCAATGCCTGGCCACCAGATGTAGCTCCGGGCGAGGGCTTTCATCCTAACGATGCCCAGATGCGCTTCATGCAGGGCCTCGAGAACCTTTTTCCAGAGGGCGCTAGGGACCATGACCCTGTCACCCCACAGCAGGCAGCCTTTGTGTGCCAACAACTCCTCCAGGCAGGCCATGAACGCCGTGAACTCGGGGCCTTCGGACTTCCCCGGCCACCCCCTCACCACCCAGCCCAGAACCCGGGATATTACGGGGTCCCAGGCCGAGCGGCGAGCAATGTCTGCAGCCTGCAGCAGGGCCTCCGGCAGGGCCTCCATCTGAAGGACGAGGTGCACAGGGGCCGGGTCTTCCACCACATCAGGAAGGGGAAGATGTCCGAGTAGCGGTCGATGGTCTGTGGCGATTGTGAAAGGCCGGCCGTAGACGAAGTCATGGAACTTCTTGACCCCTGTGACAACGGCAAGTCCCTCGTGGTCTATCTGGGTGTAGTTCCGCTCGACCGCAGATAGGGTGCGCGAATAATAAGCCACAGGGACCTCCCGACCGTCCGGAAGACGATGCGCCAGCACTGCCCCAATGCCATAAGGAGAGGCGTCGCATGCCAAAACCACTGGCAGAGCCTCATTAAAATGGGCCAGGACTGAGTTTGAAATCAATAGTTCCTTGACATTATGGAACGCGGCAGCCTGGCGTGGGGCCCAAACCCAGGGGGCCTGCTTGTCCAAAAGGCGATGTAGAGGTTATGCTACCGCCACCTTGTGGGGCCAAAAAAGCGTGGTAGAAATTGAGAATCCCTAAGAACACCTGTAGCTCAGCTTTGGACTTAGGGGGCAGAGCTTCCACAATCGCTTTGACTTTGTCCCTGGTCGGGTGGAGGCCCTCCGCATCCACAGTGAACCCCAGAAAGTCCACAGACGGCACCCCCCAGCCGACACTTTTCCAGTTTCACCTTAAGTCCAGTGTCCTGGAAACGCCGGAGCACTGTGCAGAGACGGTCTGCGAAGTCGGCCGGCGTGGCAGCGGCGATCAGAACATCATCAAAGCATGGGGTGACGCCGGGGATTCCTTTAAGGAGAGAGTCCATCAATTGCTGGAATAGCCCCAGTGCCACGCTCACCCCGAATTGCAGCCTCTTGACCCAGAACGCCCCTCGGTGGGTCACAATCGTTTGCGCTTCAGCAATCGACTCGTCTAACGGCAACTGCTGGTAAGCCTGTGCGAGATCCAGTTTACCAAAGATCTTTGCCCCTCCCAAGGTGGCCAGGACATGGCTAACCACAGGAACCGGATATGCGTGGTCCTGTAGCGCCTTGTTCAGTGTACATTTATAGTCCGCGCAAATGAGGACCGCCCCATTCGGCTTTTCGACCACGACTATTGGGGTCTCCCACGCCGCGTGGGAGACCGGTTCCAGGACGCCTTGAGCTACAAGGTGATCAAGTTCCGCGTCGATTTTGGGCTTGACCGACAGCGGAACCGTCCTGGCACGCATGCGAATGGGGGCCACCTTGGGGTCTAGCCGCAGGGACACCGGGGGGCCCGTATACCGGCCCAGGGAGTCATCAAAGACAGCGGGAAACTCCCTACATATCTCTTTGAAGTCTTGGGCCGTGCAAAGCTGAACTCCCTCTACTGAGATTCCCAGGGGCTCGAACCAGGCACGACCCAGCAAGCTGACCAGGTCTCCCTTAACTACGATTAAGTCTAGCTGACTCTTGAACTTCCCATATTGTACCCAAAACGTCCCGACCCTTTTTATCAGTACCCGGTTCCTCTGGAAGTCCATGAGCGTCACCGGGGATGGGCGCAACCGGGGTCCCCCCTTTGGGCATAAGCGGCTCAGCGTGGCCTCGGAAATGATGGAGGCCGCCGAGCCCGAGTCTATCTCCATGGTACAAGGGGTGGCAATATTTTAGGGGTGGGTGATTTGCCGGGTAGTAGCAGTACCTTTTTTGTCGTCTGGGTAAGGTGGTAAAGGTCTTCGGCCCCTTCGGCGTCCTCACAGTGTGCTTCCGCTCCGCGACGACAGTGCCTTCTTTGCCTTGGAGCGGCACACGCGAGCGATGTGGCCGGTTCGCCCGCAGTTTCGGCAGATTGTGTCGCGGAACTGGCAGGACTTCCTCTCATGCTTAACTACGATTACGTCTAGCTGGCTCTTGAACTTCCCATATTGTACCCGAAACGTCCCGACCCCTTTTATCAGTACCTGGCCGAGACGATCTCTTCAAAGGTGCAGTCTTCGAAAGTCTTGGGGGAGAGGAGGTACTGGGTACTCCACAATGGCGGTACTCCACGATGGCGGGTCCGCATGACCCCAGTAGTAGACCTTTCTTCTTGGCCTCATCCGTCACCTGGTAGAAGACTAATACTTGCTTCAGGCCAGTGATCCAGGCTCCCCATTGTTGTGGACGGGCTGTATCGAATGGCGGTACCAGCCGTGACCCCGGAGCAACGGCCATTGTGCTGATCGGTTGCTGCTGCGGCTTGGAAGTGGCTTGTTCACCCTCGGTGTTCATCGGTTGCCGGAGCGCGGGTCTTGGTGCGTAGTCTTCCCTTCCGGAGTCTGATAGCCCGGCTAGCTTGCTCAGCGGGAT
>NW_015170510.1:0-885 GCF_001447785.1 Gekko japonicus
TGCAGATGAGCACACAGGACTGAATGCTCCCTGTGAGTGTGACAAAGCGTTTGGCCCGGGCGAAGGAGTCTCTTGACTTCCCATCCGTCTTTGACAGCCTGCCGAGGTCTGGAAGCGATTGAATAATATTTCCCCTCCAAACAAGGTATGCTTGTCTTCCTCTTCCCTCCCGGCAATGCAGTCTGTGAGCTGCATTCTCTCATTTGAATGGATTCATGTAGCCCTCTGTAGACAACGAGGTGTGTGTGCTACACTTTAAAAAAATGGGAGGGGGGAGGACAGCTCAGTGCCTTCGCTCCAAATATGAATTTTGCTCCTGTATAAATGATTAACGTTTGTCGGGATTTGTTTTGGCTGGTCATGGGCCAAGGTAGAGCCAACCTGCTTCCCCTCACTGTACTCTGCCCATGCTTCTAGAAGCACTTGATCTGAAGAATATCCCAGGTCCATGAGAAAAAGCCGGGGTCTTGGAGGAGGAGAGTGTGCCGAATGCATGTAGCCACCAAGCAGGGCTCTTTTTGTAGAAAAAGCCCAGCAGGAACTCATTAGCATAATAGGCCACACCCAATGCCAGAAACTCATTAGCATATTAGGCCACACCCCTGACAGCACAGCTCATTAGCACATTAGGCCGCACCCCCATGTTACCAGAAGTGTGGTCATCCAGCCACACCCACCTTTTGCTTCTTATTCTCTTTACCTTGTTTGTTGTCAAAACCCAGAGCTTTTTTTGTAGCAAGAACTCCTTTGCATGTTAGGCCACACCCACTAATGTAGCCAATCCTAATGAGTTTCTGCTGTTGGGTGTGGCCTATTATGCTAATGAGCTCCTGCTGGGCATGGCCAACTCGGGAGCCAGCCGGAACTCCGTTCCTGTGCATTCCT
>NW_015170510.1:936-3973 GCF_001447785.1 Gekko japonicus
GGGGACTGTTTGGTGGGCATGAAAGCAAGCACACTGCTGGGTCAACGCGAAGGTGGTCTAGGCTCCATGTCTGTTCTGAGGTTGACATGTCTACTGGGGATGAAGCGGCCACACGCAAAACTAGCACGTGATGAGTGGAAGAGGTGCAGGTGGTACTGTGCAGTAGTTTCATTGGGTTTTGCCCACCTGTCTTCAAGTCACATGGCCTAGACTGAAACTTGGGGTTCTCGAGCTACTGCGGTCTGTGCTCACCCCAGGCCCTTGTGTTACAACTGCAGAATGGGTATAGTCTTGGACACAGCTGTGCATTTGGCCCTCTGGCTGCCTTCGCTCTCTAACTCCCGTGCTTTAGAGGGTGCCTTGGTTGCCGTGACTGTCAGTGCTTTAAAAAGAAGAGGGAAATGAGCATCTGGCAGGCCGAGTCCAAATTCCACCTTCGGGGGGGGGGGGGACGACTTGGGGGGGGGGGGGGGGCTGCCGCCCAGCTAAGACAAAGTGTGGCCTGTGTTCTTCTCCCTTTGCTGGACTGCAGCAGTTAATGGATAACCCAAGCTCCAAGCCGGCCCTCTAGCCATTGGGGAGGTTTCCTCCGTGTTTACTTTGGACCAGACAAATGCCGTTTTCATAGGCGCGTCAAAGTCAAACATTGTTTGCCTGATGTCAGAGACTGCCAAGGGCTCTCTTTTGCCTGAAAGGCAGTAATTGGGGTTATGACTGTGATGATTTGGGTGGTGGTTTATGCTTTAAAAAAAAGCACGGAAGGCCACTGGAAGGCATAGTTTTGAAATCCGATCATGTTTCTGCACAGCAGACAGAAGCTACTGGTTCGGGCCGGTGTTCCCTCTAAGATGAGTTAGTGTGAGCTAGCTCACAGTTTTTCAGCCGTCGGCTCACACATCTTTGTCTCGGCTCAGGAAGGAGGGCTCCAGAGGAAACGAATTTATGCAGAAGCCAAATCGCTCACTCACAGCTTTGATGCCGGTAGCTCACAAAGTAGAATCTTTGCTCACAAGACTCCACAGCTTAGAGGGAGCATTGGTTCAGGCCCAAGCGGATCTCACTTCTCTGTTTTGTAAAGGGAAGGGGAGGGCACCAATCCTGGGTCATAATCATTTGAGATTAAAATAACTTGCTTTCCTATATCGGTGTGAAACAATGACTTGCTTGTAGCTAAATTCTGCAGTCTCAGTTTGCAAGTTTGGAAACGGATGTTTGTGCACATATTTGTCCACGGAATTTAGTGCATTTTTGTCTTAAAGGCCAGTTTTTACCCTTTGAACTGAAGCTGCAATTGCTTCTTGAAATCTCAGAAGCTGTGGCACATGGAATTACATTGGGTCATGGTCCCTTTTGGTCCCTCCGACTCAATATTGTCTATTTGGGCAGCTCTCCAAGGTTTACTAGTAGAAAGTCTCCCCCTCCTCAAACTTGCTACTTGAGATCCTTTAACTGGAGGCGCCAAGGGTTGAACCTGGGACCTTCTGTGCCCAAAGCAGGTTCTATGCCCCTCAACCACAGCTCCCATGTTCTAGCAGTAGATTAAAGGTGGCTGAAGAGATTAAGGACTGTTGCCTGGGAAGAAGATGCAAATACTCCTGGGGCAGCTATGATGAAGAAGGAGAGGAAGAGATTGGATTTATACTCCACCCTTCACTACCTGAAGGAGTCTCAGAGCGACTTACTCCCCACAACAGATACCCTGTGAGGTAGGTGGGGCTGAGAGAGTTCTTTTGAGAACTGCTCATGAAAGAAGAGCTCTGAAAGAATTTATGACTGACCCAAGGTCACGCCAGCAGCTGCATGTGGAGGAGCAGGGAATCAAACCCGGTTCTCTCAGATTAGAGTCCATGCTCCTAACCACTACACCAAACTGGCTCTCAGCCTCTTTTATCATGCTTGCCACAAGTCTAGTCCAGAGGATGGGATGGGACCTCTTTTGAGCTCACTATGGCTCGCAGGCGGTCCTCTCACTCTCCCATGACCTGAGAGCACACCTGAAGCTGCCGTATACTGGATCAGACCGTTGGTCCGTCAAGGTCAGTATTGTCTACACTGACGGGCGATGGCTCTCCAGGGTCTCAGGCCCTGTACGTCACCTAGTGCCTGGTCCTTTTTAAATGGAGATGCCGGGGATTGAACTTGGGACCTTCTGCATGCAAAGCGGATGCTCTTCCACTGAGCCAGAGTCCGTCCCTTTGGAATGGCTTTGCCTCTGCTCTATGGAAACAGTAACATAGGTCTCTGTGGTGAAGTCAGGCCAATAGGGAACATCTTCCAGTTGTGCCACAAACTTCCATTGGCCTGTATCCCTCCCTGCCCATCTGCTGGGCAGCAACTGGGCACGGATGCTGGGGTGGTGGCTGAGTGGGGCCTTGGTAGTAGCTGGGGGCAGTTGGACTTCTCCTGAGAGTGGGAGCTCTGCTAGAGAGCACGTGTGATTTTGCGGTGCCCCTTTAGAAAAGGAAGTTGCCAAACAGCTGGTCCAGGTGGTGGCAGAGTTGGCGAAAGGGGGATGTGGTGGTGATAATAAACTTCCTCCCGTTTGGGCCTGAGGCCATTGGGGGGGGGAGCAGGAGTTGGAGAAGTGGCAAAGACTGAGGAAAGGAGAGAGGGTAGACACTCCCAGCCCACCCCCTAGCAGTGATAATGGCACAGGAATCAGGAATCTCCATGTGGGCAGATGCCACTGGTTAAACCTGCCAAAGCTTGATGATTATCTGGTTGACTAATCCAAGAGTTGTGCAATTCAAACCCAGTTTTTTTAAAAAAAAATTCCTTCTAATTAATTAAAATGGCTTGTCTGTTTCCCTGGCATGAACTATTCTTAGTCGTCTTAGATTTAAGCAAAAGAGAGCTGTTGATTGTTCAGAAAGATTTGGTTAATCCCCTGGGAGAAGGGGAAGAGAAGCGAAAGTTGTTTTAGAAGCGTCTTTTTATTGTTGTTGTTGCGGTAGCACTTAGATGTGACAATGTCTTTTTGTTAGTTTCTAAAATAATGTGCATGGAAGTATCGTGAATAATTTTGTCTCATGAATAA
>NW_015170510.1:9079-12994 GCF_001447785.1 Gekko japonicus
GTGCCTCTGCCAAGGTGTTTCCTTAAATAGAGGCCTCCCCCAGCAGAGGTCAGGCAGCAGCTATTCAAATTCAAATTCACCCAGGCACTCAATCACAGGCAAAACAATGCCCCTTCCACTTCCTCTCAATTACAGGCAATCCCAGTCAAACAATGCCCGTTCCTCTCCCACACTCAATCAGCCAGGACTCTGCAAGAACTCTAAGTGCTTCCACACACTGCTAAACACAGTTTTCCCACAAAATATCCTTAGCTGAATTCTCTCAGCTGAAAGCAAGTAAAAGAAACCCACTCACCACTCTCACAGCTCTCTCTCCTGCTCCTGCTCAGAGCTCAGCTGTTCTCTCAAGGGCAGTTCTCTCAAAGCTCTCTCAGCCCCACCTGCCTCACAGGGTGTCTGTTGTGGGGAGGGGAAGGGAAAGGAGATTGCAAGCCGCTCTCCTTCAGGTAGTGAAGGGTGGGGTATAAATCCAACTCTTCTTCTTCTAGGTGGGGTGTTTGCCCAGCAAGGCTTCTGATTGACTGGGCAGATTAAAAGGCATCCTGTTAAACAGAACTTCTTGCCTGAAATGTTGAAGAATTACTATTAGAGTAATATTATACAGGGCTTTTTTTCTGGGGGGAAAGCGCTGGAACGGAGAAATATATAACCTTGCTCCATGACATTTTTGGCTGGTGCCACCTCCTGTAGCAGTTATTCTGTAGTTGTGCCCACAGCCCCGTGTTAGAATTCCAAAGGTTCCCTTCAGGCTGAAAAAGGGGGGGACCCCTGCTTTAGTATCAGCAAAGGAGTAGCTGGGGGAGCTGCCCCCAAGGAACTTACAATATAACTATTGTCAGTACAGGGAGTGGAAGAAAGCAGGGGTCATTTCCTGCCGGACATGCCTGCTCTTTGCAAGGGGGTGTGGCATATGTAAATGAGCTCCTGCACTTCTTTTTTTAACGAAATGATCCCTGGAAGAAAGGTAAGGGTAGCAAAGACAGGAAGGAGAGTTGGAAGGAGATGGAGTATGAGCACTTGTCATTTTCTTCCATTTAACCTAAATTCTGAATTCTTTTGTCTTGTCTTTATTTTTTTGATAAGACGTCCAGGTATGTGTTTTTGGAAAAGCAGCCTTTTAAAAAATGTTAATTAAATCAGGAAGGTGCTGGAGGCAGCAGAGCTGCTTCATGGCTCTGGGAGTTGGTTTTATTACACTCCATAGCAAGAAGGTGACTTAATTAGTGTAAAGGTCCCGATATGGTTCCTTGGGTTACAATGTACACTGGGTAGAGAGGTGCTACTCATTGTTTCGACATATACATGCCTTTGGCAAGCAAGTACTTCTTAGCAAGCCAAAGCTTAGGATATTGAAATGATGTTGACTGAGGCCAACAGCGTGCCAGGTGCTCTCCCAAAAGGCTGTCTCCTTGCCAAAGTCTTTGGACTGATCACTAATCCCCGTCCTCAATAGTCAGTTCATTTTTGGGTGGTGGTGGGGGAGATTCTTCCCCTGTTTTATATTCCATTCCACTTGGGCTTCCTCTTCCTTCGACACCTCATAAATTCACTAGGATGGATGTAGCATGTTGCAGGATTTGTTTCAGCCTGCCAAATTCCATTTTGGCTCCGATTCGTCCCAAGGAAAAGCCGCCTTCTTTGTATAAAAATGTGCATGCAGCTTTGCAACTATGTCAGCCGGAAGACCTGTTTGACATTTCTGACTCCCTGAAGAACAGCCAGCTGCCTTTCGTTTACCTTTCTGTCAAGTTGTCGGAAGCAAAGCCATCTTGTGGGGTTTGCGGCCGAAGGAAACTCTGCTGCTCTGTGAGAAACCGGTGAGAAGGGCCTGCTTGGAAGGTATTCGGGTCTTTTTTTTTTATTATTGCATTGCAGCAAATTATCTGAATACAAACAGCTCTCTGCTTTTCATCTACAGTCTTCTGAACTTGTCTTGGAAACGTTAAACCAAGCATGGCGTTGAACGAAAAGCAGGATTTAGAATAAAATGACAGATTTTGCATAATTTGTTTATAGTATTAATCTGGCAGTTTTCCCCAGTGCAGCAGGTTTGGGTGAGAAACTGTCTGACCCCAAGGAAAGAATGAAATGGTTCTCTCCCCCCCACGCCCCCTCCATTTCGTGGATACCCCCCCTTCCAAACCACATTTTCCCTGGCTGCAATCTTGTTGTGAGAAATCATTACGAAGCTCTAGATTGTGTTTGGAGTTCCACCTTCCATTGTCTTTTGTGTACATTGATGACATCAGGGTTACAGTTTCACTAGGGGTAGAATCTTTTTTGACTAAATTTGCAGTCAGTCCCCAGAGAACTTTTGTGGGCCTTAATATCATACAGCTCAATATATGTAGGCTTTTATCATCCCCCTGGCTGCAATCTTGTTGTGAGGAATCATTACGGAGCTCTAGATTGTGTTTGGAGTTCCACCTTCGATTGTCTTTTGTGTACATTGATGAAATCAGGGTTACAGTTTCACTAGAGGTAGAATCTTTTTTGCCACAGTTGACTAAATTTGCAGTCAGTCCCCAGATAACTATTGTGGGCCTTAATATCTAATATCTTCAGACAGCTCAATATATGTAGGCTTTTATCATCTTCGTTTAATCCAAGAGCATTGTGCTTGGCCGTGTCCTGTATTTTGAGGTCTAGCCTGCCTTCGGGCTTTGGATTATTGACGGAAGGGCCTATTAAACAATGGAGCAATCCAGACAAGTTGTCCTCTTTTTCTTTACCGCCTTACTCAGCTTTTCCTCTGCGAGGTTTTCCCACACCTTTTGAAAACATTTCATTAGCCTTGGGAGAGAACAGCAGCTTTGCCGTGTTTGCACTTGTCGGTTCTGCTGTCCAGATTTTAGAGAGCTTTACTTAACACCTCTCCTCCTCCTCACGCTTTGATATTCATTTTAATGCCAGTTTTATGGAATGAAGACTTGGTGCCAGGGTCAGGGAAGCCTGAACCATGCAGGAGCTGCTAGGAGGTGGAAAGCGCTCTGTGCAGGGAATGGGGAGGGAGTTCTCCAAAGATCTCCCCAAATACTTTGCAAGAGTCCTTACTCAGATTGGCTATGCTAAATTGTTGCATGTAAAAAGTATTGGGTTAAATGTGGAAAAAACAAACAAACCCCGAAACTTTTGACTTGGAAGCACAGAAGCTTTTCGCAGTATCCCTGTTCCTCAAACGTTTCCCGGTTAAGGAAAAAATGCTGTTCAGACACATTACAAAGAGGATTTGATTCCATTGGTAATAAGAGAAAGAAATTTTACTTATAAAAATAGAAGCACGTCTCACATGACATAGTCGTGTGGGTACATTTAACTTATTGTGAACAGATTAACTTCAAAAAAAGAGGTTAACTTGCTATAGCTCCAAGCCCAGGTAAGAGAGAGAAGAGGAGAGGTCCTGTATAAGATGGAACACTGGATTCCGGATACAATAAAGAACCACAAACACATAATATTATATTTACTAACAGCAGTAAGAATTCTCATAGCAAAGCGTTGGAAGTCTAAAGCTATGCCATCAACAAGAGAGCTTAAACAGAAGATCCTGGAAATAGCTGAAATGGACAAACTGAGTATGACATTACAGAACAAAGCAGAGGAACTTTTTTGGGGCAGATGGGAAGTAATCTACAAGTGGCTGAAGTTGAAGAAGATACAGTAGATTTTGAGAACTTGCTAGTAACAGATAATGGACGATAAAAGAGAAAGGGACATTTTACAATAAGAAATGTATAAGTATTAAATGGATATATGTACATATCTTTGTGAAAGGAAAAAATGAAAATAAATTTATTTTTTAAAAAAAGTGGAAAAAAAAAAGATGGAACACAGGAGGCAAGGAAGGGCCACAGAGGCTCAACATCGAACCAAGGAGAGGGTGGGACCACCTGCCAAGTGGACCCCAGTGAGAGA
>NW_015170511.1:0-291 GCF_001447785.1 Gekko japonicus
GTTTTGCTTCAGGAGGCCAGGGAGGATGATAAGAGTGAGAACCAGGCCTTTGTGACTCGGCTAGCTGAAACGAAGCCCTGGGGGAGGAATTGAGCTCCCCCCCCCAACAAGAAAAGAGGGAGGAGGTCTGGCTGAGTCACACACAGGAAACTGCCTTCTACTGAATCAGACCATTAGCCCCTCAAAGGCAGCCCCTCTCCAGGGTCTCAGGCAGAAGGTCTTTCCCATCACCTGCTGCCTGGTCCTTTTAGCTGGAGATGCCGGGGATTGAACCGGGGACCTTCTGCATGC
>NW_015170511.1:323-1710 GCF_001447785.1 Gekko japonicus
AAGAAGATGGGGACGGCAAAGGATGAGATGGCTGGACAGTGTCATAGATGCAACGAACATGAAATTGAGCAAACTTCAGAGGACGGCGGAAGACAGGAGGGCCTGGCGTGATCTGGTTCATGGGGTCGCGAAGAGTCGGACTTGACTGTGCGACTGAACAACAATAAAAAGTTCCATGCTAGCTAAACTCAATCTCTATACTGTATACTAGAGCCAGTTTGGTGTAGTGGTTAGAAGTGTAGACTCTGGGAGAAGTGGGTTTGATTCCCCACGCCTCCACATGCATACAAAACTCCCATATGGATGAGATTATACCAAATCTGACCTTTGGTCAATCAAGGTCAGTCTTATCTAATCAGACTGGCAGCAGCTCTCCAGGGTCTCAGGCAGAGGTGGACTTTCACATCACCTGTTCCCAGATCTTTTAACTGGGGATGCCGGGGATTGAACCTGGGACCTTCTGCATGCAAAGCATAGTCTCTTCCAGTGAGCCACGGCCCCTCTCCAAAACACAAAGCTGCCTTCGACTGGACCAGACCCTTGGTCCATCCAGGTCAGCATTGTCTACTCAGACTGGCAGCTGCTCTCCAGAGTCTCAGGTAGAGGAAGTATTTTCCATCACCTCCTGCCTAGTCCTTTTAAACTGGAGATGTCGGGGATTGAACCTGGTACCTTCAACATGCCTACAAGATCAACATGCCAAGCAGATGCCCTGCAACTGAGCCAAAGGTCCCCCCAACATTAGCTGCCCCTGACACCCACCGCCAAGCTGCACAGTCCAGAATATATACATTCACAATGGCTGCCCTGCCCCCTGTCCAAGACCGGCTCTCAGCTGGTCCGTGGGCAAGACGGCCGGTCCTCGGGGTGCTCGCAGAGACGTGTGTTAATGCGGGAGTGGTGTGCTCGTACCTGAGTAGTCTCTGTCTTCCACGTACTCCTTCTCCTTCTCCCGCTCCACGGGGAAGAGGAGGGTGCAGACGAGGCCCTGGTTCGGCTGCAGGTATAAGGCAATGAGGTCGCTTAGGGTCTTGAAGCGTCTCACCTGGACCCCCTGAGACGTCTGCGGGGAAGAAAGGGAGCCGTCAGCATGGACAAAGGTATCCCAGGACTCTGGGGACATTGTGGAGGGGGGGAACTGAGAGAGGCCACCTGCTCACAACTGCACAGAATAAGGGAAGGAGGGGATTTAGGCATGACGATAATATCAAAATACCAGGGGTCATTTCCTGCGGGAGCGCACAGGAGCGGTGCTCCGGCAGTAAGGAGGCCAGGGGGCAGGCACATGCAACAAGCCCCACCCCCTGCTCCCAGCAGCCCTCAGTCAGGCTACAAGGAGCAAGAAGCAGTCAGGTAAGTTGCAGAGCCCCCCCCCCCGGCCCGCCTT
>NW_015170511.1:1972-8122 GCF_001447785.1 Gekko japonicus
TGGCTGGATGACCTTGGGCAAGCCGTAGTTCTGACTAGAGCTGTTCTTGAAAAACAGCCGTTTCTGTCAAGAGCTCTCTCAGCCCCACCGACCTCACAGGGTGTCTGTTGTGGGGAGGGGAAAGGAAAGGAGTTTGTAAGCCGCTCTGAGACTCCCTTGGGTAGTGAAGGGCGGGGTAGAAATCCAATCTCTTCTTCTCCTTCTTCTTCCCATTTATAGGTGCTTTTCAGATGATTAAGTGTAGGGCCCTTGATACTAAAACACAAAGGCTTTACACAGCTTAGCCAACAAATCTTGTTCCCCCCCTGAGCTTTGAGATGTCCATCACGGTAGGCCGAATGGCCCCATATCTATCTGCTACACAAACAGCACAACAGCACAGGGCCTTCTCTCTAGCAAGATTCAATGTAATACCATCAGGAATCTTGCATGGGAGACATAATAACATAGTGTATGCGGACAGACTTTGCCATCGCAACTCTGGATGCACTGAAACTGTTTCGCATATTTGTTTGCATTGTCAATTTTATGTGGTTTTACGTGCTAGATATTTAAATCCTGTCTTAGCCAACATGACGAACCTTCCTGATGCTTTAAAAGTGCACCGTCTTTTAAATGACTCTGTTCCGGAAATATCAATGAACGTCGCCATGTTTGCACAACCAGCGGTAAAGCTACGTCAGGAAAACTTACAAGTAACTGTTTTCTGCTACCTTATGTTTTATATGTCAGGCTACAGGTAAAGGTAAAGGTTTCCCTTGTTCGAAAGCCAGTCTAATCTGACTCTAGGGTTGCAGTGCTCATCTCCGTTTCAAAGCCGAAGAGCCGACGCTGTCCAAAGAGATTTCCGTGGTCATGTGGCCGGCATGACTAAACGCCGAGGCGCACGGAACGCTGTCACCTTCCCACTGAAGTGGTGCCTATTTATCTACTTGCAATTTATATTTCATCTTATAGTAATCCTTTTTATGGGATGTTATGCCAATAAAGGTCAACTGAACTGAACTGAATAAACCTTTGTTGGTCTTAAAGGTGCCCCTGGACTCCAAATTAATTCACAGGGTCACTCTAAGTTGGAAGCAACTTGACAGCACTCGACACGGGCACAGTCACGATAAATCTGGGCTGTTCCTGGAGCTCCTTTGGCAAGAAGGAGAAGGAGGAGGAGGAGGAGGAGAAGAAGGAGGAGGAGAAGAAGGAGAAGAAGGAGGAGGAGGAGAAGAAGAAGGAGAGGAGAAGAACAGGAGGAGGAGGAGACTGGATTTTTACCCCGCCCTTCACTACCCAAGGGAGTCTCGGAGCAGCTTACAATCTCCTTTCCCTTCTCCTCCCCACAGGCAGATGGGGCTGAGAGAGCTAGAAGGAGGAGGAGAAGAAGAAAAAGAAGGAGAAGAAGGAGGAGGAGGAGGAGGAGAAGGAGAAGAAGGAGGAGGAGGAGAAGAACAGGAGGAGGAGGAGGAGGAGGAGACTGGATTTATACTTCGCCCTTCACTACTGAAGGTAGTCTCGGAGCAGCTTACAATCTCCTTTCCCTTCCCCTCCCCACAACAGACACCCTGTGAGGTTGGTGGGGCTGAGAGAGCTAGAAGGAGGAGGAGGAGAGGAGGAGGAGGAGACTGGATTTATTCCCTGCCCTTCACTACCCGAAGGGAGTCTCAGAGTGGCTGACAATCTCCTTCCCCTTCCCCTCCCCACAGCAGACACCCTGTGAGGTCGGTGGGGCTGAGAGAACAGCTCTTATCAGAACTACGGCTTGCCCAAGGTCATCCAGCAGGTGCGAGTGGAGGAGTGGGGAAGCAAACTTGGTTCTCCCAGATTAGAGTCCGCGCACTTCACGACACCAGACTGGCTTAAGAAGGACGTCTCCATCAGGACAGGAAAGGGTTACAGGGAGGACTCCTCGCCCCCTTTGCAAAGGGGCAGGCTTCCCGGCGCAAACAGGAAAAGTTCTCTGACTTCCCCTCTCGGCAGAGCAGTGTCCGGGGAGCGGTAGCCTTGCCGCTGGTGGGCAAGCTCTGGGATCTGCCGGGACGCAAGCCAGGGGGGACCGGAAAGCCGGTGTGTGTGTGTGGGGGGAGAGCGAGGAACGTCCTCTCCCTTCTACACTTGCCAGTCCTCCTCCAGGTCTGCCTTTTCCTGCCTGCTGGGCCGGCACAATGGGGCTACTGTTGCAGCTATAAATGACCCAGTGCATGGGCCAGGCTGACTTCCTGCCAAGATCAGCACTGTGTGGGCATCCACAGAGCTCTTGCCAGCCTGCACTGCCCCGGAGACACTGCTGTATAGAAGGCCTGCCCGTCTAAAGAGCACAGGGGGGGGGGAGGTTCGGAGGAATGCGTGACCCACTTCTCCAGCAAAGCCTCATCTTGTCCCCGTTCCTACCCATGGCACGCACCCCCCACACCCCTTGATCGAGCCTTCCGGGATAGCCCTCTCCTCTGCCTCTAACGAAGACTGCAAGTGTCGGTACAGTGCCTACACTGGAAGGGATCTAGGTGTCCTGGTTGATCACAAGCTAAACATGAGCCTGCAGTGCGATGTGGCTGCGAAGAAAGCGAATACAATCTTAAAATGCATTAACAGAAGCGCTGTGTCCAGATCACGGGAGGTGGTCGTTCCGCTCTATTCTGCTGTGGCCAGGCCCCACCTGGAGTCCCGTGAGACGTGTCCAGTTTTGGGCAACACATTTTAGGAAGGATGTTGACAAGCACGAGCGTGTCCAGAAGAGGGAAACCAGGATGGTGAGAGGGTTGGAATCCAAGTCTTACGAGGAAAGGCTGAAAGAGTTGGGTCTGTTTGGTGTGAGCCAGTTTGGTGTGAGAGCCAGTTTGGTGTCGTGGTGAAGTGCGCGGACTCTAATCTGGGAGAACAGGGTTTGATTTCCCACACCTCCACTTGCACCTGGCTGGATGACCTGGGGCAAGCCGTAGTTCTGATAAGAGCTGTTCTTGAAAAAAGAGCAGTTTCTGTCAAGAGCTCTCTCAGCCCCGCCTACCTCACAGGGTGTCTATTGTGGGGAGGGGAAGGGAAAGGAGTCTGTGAGCCCCTCTGAGACACCTTCGGGTAGGTAAGGGCGGGGTATAAATCCAATCTCCTCTTCCTCCTCCTGTTTAGCCTGGGAAAGAGAAGGCTTAGAGGGGACATGATTGCAGTCTTCAAGTATCTGAAGGGCTGTCATGTAGAAGATGGAGCAGATCTATTTTCTCTTGCTCCGGATTGCAAGACTAGATCTAATGGGTGGAAATGACAAGGGAGTCGATACCGGCTAAAGATCAGGAGAAACTTCCTAACTGTGTAAGAGTGGTTGAGCAGTGGAACAGTCTGCCTCGGGAGGTGGTGGATGCTCCTTTGCTGGACGTTTTCAAGCAGAGGCTAGACGACAATCTCTCGGGTATGCTGTAGGGCTATCTTTCGGCTCTGTTCCTGCAGAGTGCAGGGGGTTGGACTAGGTGACCTGCGAGGTCCTTCCCGACTCTAAAATCCTACGATTCTATGATCTTATGACTACTGCAATGTGCTCTACTTGGGGCTACCCTTGAAGAGTGTTCAGAAGCTGCAGCTAGTGCAGAATGCTGTGGTTAGAGTGCTGGTCGAAGCCAGAGATCGGGAGTATGTGACTGTTTCAGCAATTGCACTGCCTACCAAGCCCAATTCAAGCTGTTGTCTGTGTCCCTTAAAGACCTGCATGGCTTGAGACCAGAGTATCTGAAGGACCGTCCTCTCCCAGACGGTCCTGCCTGGGAATGAAGGTTGCAGGGAGAAGCCCTCTTGGCTGTTCCGTCTATCAAAACCTGCCAGGCACATGAAGGAGGGCCTTTTTGGTGGAGGCCCCACAATTATGGAACAATGTCCCCAGGGAGTTGCGCTTGGCCCCCTGGCTCTTCATCTTCAGAAGGCAGTTGAAGATGTTTTTATTTAGGACTGCATTTCACTGATTTAGGTTTTTTTAAAAAATTTCTACTGCCACTCCTGATTTTTTCCCTGATGCTGGGAAAGATTGAAGGTCAAAGAAGACGGAGACGGCAAAGGATGAGATGGTTAGACAGTGTCACCGATGCAACGAACATGAAGTTGAGCAAACTTCAGAGGACGGCGGAAGACCGGAAGGCTTGGCGTGATCTGGTCCATGGGGTCGCAAAGAGTCGGACTCGACTGTGCGACTGAACAACAACAACTGCCACTCCTAACTGGAGATTTTAAGTTGTGGTCTTTTATAAGAACATAAGAGAAGCCAGTGTTGGATCAGGCCAATGGCCCATCCAGTCCAACACTCTGTATCACACAGTGGCCAGAAATACCAGGTGCCATCAGGAGGTCCACCAGTGGGGGATACTTTAAAAGAAATGCTTTGAGCGTCCATTTCAAAATTGTATTTATTAAACTCCATATTTTTTAGACTCCCTCTCTTCCTGCCCTATATCTTAATTGCTGTTCTAATGATTTTGTATTAGAAGAAGAAGAGGGAAGAAGAGATTGGATTTATACCCCGCCCTTCACTACCCGAAGGAGTCTCGGAGCGGCTTACAAACTCCTTTCCCTTCCCCTCCCCACAACAGACACCCTGTGAGGTAGGCGGGGCTGAGAGAGCTCTTGACAGAAACGGCTCTTCTTCATGAACAGCTCTTGTCAGAACTACGGCTTGCCCAAGGTCATCCAGCCAGGTGCAAGTGGAGGAGGGGGGAATCAAATCCGGTTCTCCCAGATTAGAGTCCACGAACTTAACCACAAGAAGAAGAAGAAGCCCTTCCTGGTTATGGCAGAATACATCTTTGGAATTGCTGAGGTGCTATAAGGCACTCAGCCTCCTGTGCCCCCTGTTTTCAATGCATTAAACAGATATTCATCTAACTCGTCGGACTCTGTCTGTGTGTTTCCAATTCGGCAACAGGAGCACGCAGGCACAGATTTGTGTATCAGTATCACTCTTTGAGTGGTGCCCACAAGATAAAAAGAAGAGGAGGAGGAGGAGGAGGAGGAGGAGAAGGAGATTGTATTGGTAGCGTGGCATTAAGTATCAATGCAGTTCCGCAGGGCCTGCAAGACGGAGCTCTTCCGCCAGGCTTATGAGTCGGAGCCGCCACGGCCACTGCCACCACCGCTTCTTTATTGAGAGAGACCACTGGGCGGGTGGGGTAAGATCTTCCACCACCCCAGTCTTCCCCACTGTACGCAAGATGTTAGGAGCCTATTTATGCATCTGTAGAACTGATTTTAAATTGTTTTAATCTTGTATTTATATTTGTAATCTGTACACCGAATGTACCTGGTGCCTTATATGGAGCAGAGGTCCATCAGGGGCTATTAGCCACAAGGTATAGATAGGGACTGGGGCAAGTGATGCTCTGTCATCTTGGTGCTTGGGGTGTGTGTGTCAACAGTGGGAGGGCGTCTAATGTCCTGGCCCCACTGGTGGACCTCCTGATGGCACTGGTATTTTTGGCCACTGTGTGACACAGAGTGTTGGACTGGATGGGCCTTTGGCCTGATCCAACACTGGCTTCTGCTATGTTCTTATATGAGCTGCCCTGAGCCCATTCGCGGGGAGGGCGGGCTATAAATGTCATAAAATAAATAAAAAAATTAATTAACCACTACACCAAACAGGTAGCTTTGGTTTCAATTGTGTGTTCTGTTTTTTTAATCATCTGTGTTTTTTAACCCGTTAGCCACCTCGGTGGCCCTGAGGAAGGCAGGGTACGACTTCCGCGAATAAATGCGATGAATAATTCCTTCTGCGGAATTGGCATTTGCCGCCCCGCCGCCCACACCCTCTGTGTCCTCTTCTTCCTTCCCCACCATCCTTTCTAGTTTTTCCTCCGGCTTGCCTTTGAAGGGGCAGAGGCGAAACGTCCATCGTCTCGCAACTACTAAGACGAGCAAGGCTCCGTCTCAGAGCTCCGACGTCTGAGGAACACAGAAAACTGCAAAGACGGCCAAAAAACCCACACAATTGACCTCACAGTCCGGACTCGCTCAGAGGCTTGGGCCCTGCCCTTTGAATATTTCAATGCCTTCCAAAGTGTCCGCAAAGTCAGAAACGACAGATTATTATTATTATTATTATTATTATTATTATTATTATTATTATTATTATTATTATTATTATTATTATTATTATTATTATTATTATTATTATTATTATTATTATTA
>NW_015170511.1:9573-11837 GCF_001447785.1 Gekko japonicus
TTCCAGGCAGATCTGATGAATTTAATATGTCCCTCCCCCCCCTTTCATATTGTTCTAACAAAATCACCTCTAAAGTGGCCAAATTTTGCCCCTCGGCAAAATCAACAAGGAAGCAGCTGGTCAAGTCTTCTTATTAATTGTCTCTACTATTGAAATCGGCCTGCCATGCTCCCTGGAAATTTTATTGTTTGCAAATGTGCTGATAACTATGATTGTCAATCGTGACTGATCTATGACTGTAACTAAGGAAGAAGAAGAAGAAGAAGAAGAAGAAGAAGAAGAAGAAGAAGAAGAAGAAGAAGAAGAAGAAGAAGAAGAAGAAGAAGAAGAAGAAGAAGAAGAAGAAGAAGACAGGCATTCTCCCACCAACCGACGGCCTTCTCCCCAATTTCAATCCCTGAAATGCCATATTTCCAAGTGTGTGGAGGGTGGTTGCTGTATTTTTTGGCGAGGGGAGGGGTATTTTCAACCGATGCTCCCTCTAAGCTATGGAGTCTTGTGAGCAAGAATTCTACTTTATGAGTTACTGGCACTGAAGTTGTGAGCGAGCGGTTTGGCCACTGCATGAATCAGTTTGCTCCGGAGCCCTCCTTCCCGACCGAAGGCGAAAATCTGTGAGCCGGAGGCTAAAAAACTGTAAGCGAGCTCACACCAGCTCACCTTAGAGGGAACACTGGTGGTTACTTCGGTCGAGGAAATGCTGAGCTCTGTGCCGAAAGGTGTGGGGGTAGGAAAGGCAGCTCTGAACTGACGGAGTCAAGCGGAAGGAGGCTGGCAGCCCATGTTCGGCGGGGGGGGGAATGCCCAGCCAGTCGGTCATCCTTTTCCTCCCCCTTTTCTGGCTGGTCCCCCCCTGCCTGGGAGTTGATCCAAGACCCCCGGACCTCCAGGAAAAGGCCGGACACTCTGCTCCTGTCTAGTACTGGTAAGCTGTTCTCCGGCATAGGAAGGAGGGGCGCCCCCTCGCCCTCCTGACACATGGTCTGTTGGTAAAATGCCCAGCGAAACGGAGTGATGGGCTGAGGAAAGTGCTGTCACGTTGCAGCTGATTTACGGGGAGCCAGTGTTCCCTCTAAGCGGAGTTAATGTAAGCCAGCTCACAGGTTTTTAGCCTCCGGCTCACACCTTTTTTCCCCTCGGCTCAGGGAGGAGGGCTCCTGAGCAAACTAATTGATGCAGTAGCCAGATCGCTCGCTCACAACTTTAATGCCAGGAGCTCACAAGGTAGAATTTTTGCACACAAGACTCCACAGCTTTGCTAGGGACCTGACAGGGTTTTCAAGGTAAGGTACGTTCAGAGCAATGCTCCCTCTAAGCTATGGAGTCCTGTGAGCAAAAATTCTACTCTGTGAGCTACTCGCATTAAAGTTGTGAGCAGGTGATTTGGCTGCTGCATTAAGCAGTTTGGTCTGGAGACACCACCCCCCTGAGCTGAGACAAAAACGTGTGAGCCGGAGGCTAAAAAACCGGCGCGCTAGCTCACACTCACTCAGCTTAGAGGGGACACTATTTGCAAGTGCCCCTCCCCCCCATCCTGAAGGGGTCCTTGCCAGGAAAAACTTCATGCCTCAATTCTGCTTATCATCTTAGTCACAGGGGCCCTATTCTTCTTCTTCCTGGCGGCGGGTTGTCCTTCGCGTTCATGCAAATCAGAGGCAAACTCTGACAACAGCCCGTAAGCAAATACGCATATCTGCCGGCTCCTCTCCACCGTGACCTCCCTTACAAGAGAGTGACTCAGCGGAAAAACCCCTCATCACCTCAGAGCCAAGAAGAAGCAAAAGGCCCTGGGCCCACTCCACAGCCCACACTAGTTCAGACCTCAGCAGGGAAGTTCAACCCTAACCCTCCCGTCCTCTGCTGGGAAAAGTAGAAGGGTCCGCAAAAAGAAGAAAGAAACTGTGAGGTAACTGCGCTAGATCATTTTTCAATCATAATCACAAAATTGTACAAAAAAGTGTGCAGAAAATTATATAAATATACAAGAGAATAGAAAATGATGTGTTTGACGATGGTCTCCGGAATGTTCTATCGTTTCGATACTGTTCTTCTTCCGAGAGTGAATGAAAACCGCGACTCTTGGTCTGTCTTTTCAACTAGTAGGTATCAAAAATCCATAATATTCACCGATGTGTCATGACTTAATTGGAAGAATTTCTCTGACTGAATGTTCCTGGGGCAAGGTGCTTGTATAATGCCTATATACATCGGATTTTGGCAGGAAGGGCGGGATGGAAATCGAAATAATAAATAAAATAAAATAA
>NW_015170512.1:0-1935 GCF_001447785.1 Gekko japonicus
TACCACAATGTCACTTTCTGCTGCATAACTGCAAGTGACATCACCACATCATGGGACGCTCTAGGATTCACCTGAAACTGTTGTGTTGGGTTTTTTTTTTAACACAGAGTTTCAAGTGAATCCGGATTCACCTTAAACTCTTGTGTTGGGTTTTTTTAACACAGAGTTTCAAGTGAATCCTAGAGCATTCTACAACATGCTGACAGCACTTCTGGTTAGACAGCTGGAAATGAAGTTCTGGCATCAATGGACACCATTTGGGTAAATCCTGCCCTTTCCTTTCTCTAATCTCCAATCTTTCTGTTCACAGTAAGTGAGCAGTAGTAAGCATAATGATGTCTGAGAAAACACTATATGGCAATAACCACAAGGCAGATGATTAAAAAAAGGATACAACTGTGTCATCATTGTGGACTACAGGACAAGATACTAATATACAACGCAGCTTTACAAAGCTGGAAAGACATCCGTTCAATACCAAGTTTCCACTGAACAGTTAACTATCATTCTAAAAGGGACAAAATAATCATTTTCCTAGGACATTTTAGATTTTCTAACAACTTAACACATAAGAACATAAACAGATTGCTCCATTAGGTCCCCATTCCACTTGCATGACTACAGAAAGATTTGAGGCTTGAACATGTACAGAGACTATGGTAGCTTACCCAGCAAGGTCCCAGCCTCAGTGATTCTCAGTTCAAGCCTTGGAGCCTTAATGTTAATCTTGTTTAATAGCACTCTATACCAGCAGTACCATTCATACTGAAATTCAAGTAGAACCAAATTAGTCCCTAAAGTAATAGCTGTGTATCTCCAAAAGGTAGCCCACATCTGTAATGTTAAAGCAGCTGACATTTTAATACACCATGACTTTACTTTTTAGAGTATTTCCAGATTAAATAGGTCATATAAAGGGGGAAAGGCTTGGAAAACCTGGGTCTTAATGATTGTCTTTGTAACTGGGGGCAAAGTTTTACAGCTCAACAATGAAGTAATGTAAGGGCTAACAGTTTTCTACACAGAACTATAGTTCAGTGAAGGTCAAAGCTAGAGGGTGAAAATGAAGAACAAGAAATATGATCAAAAATAGATATGGAGCTCAGAATGCAACTGAAGGTGAAGGGGAACAGGACCACTGAAATTCATCTCCCCTCTTTCAATTTGTTAAATATTCTGAACAAAATATATCATAGCCATGCTAAGTTGCCAGAGGCAAAGGCTTGACAAATGCAATTGGTAAGCACATTTATTTTTCAAAATCAAGAAGTGACAAGCTGGTCGTATACACAAATCTCTTCCTGGAATAGCGTTGAGTGCAATTAAGTAAGGAAAAAATGCCATATATAGGTATGTCTCCAAATTTTGTATTATCCAAATTCCTCCCCAGATTCTGGAGTGCTGTATGACCTCATCTTATTCCCAAAGTGAAATCAATGCACTGCGAATCCCCTATGTTTTCTTTTTCTCTTAAATGTCCAGATTTTTGTAGTGGGGCTATATGTGTGTGGAATCCAATGAGTTAGCCCAGTCTACTTAGACAAGAGTGGTTCTGCAAAGGATTGCATTATCAATTCTTTGGTGCCTCTTCTAGGGGTCTTAGTAGACCATACACTGAACATGAGCCAGCAGTGTGATGTGGTTGCTAAAAAGGCAAATGCGATTTTGGGCTGTATCAACAGAAGTATAGTGTCCAGATCACAAGATGTCATGGTACCACTTTACTCTGCTTTGGTTAGACCTCACCTAGAGTACTGTGTTCTGTTTTGGGCACCACAATTTAAGAAAGATATAGACAAGCTGGAATGTGTCCGGAGGAGAGCAACGAAGATGGTGAGGGGTCTGGAGACCAAGTCCTATGAGGAAAGGTTGAAGCAGCTGGGTATGTTTAGTCTGGAGAGGAGACAACTGAGAGGTGATATGATCACCATCTTC
>NW_015170512.1:7202-12992 GCF_001447785.1 Gekko japonicus
ACAAAGAACTCACCTAGCCACACTCAGTATATGCATGCTTGAAAACTTTGAGAACCGCCAGGCTATCTGAGCTTGTTTGAATTCCATTGATTACATGTAAAGTGAGCGCTGGATTGGATCACCTCAATGCTCTTTGGCAAAGCTTGCCTCAAGCACAGAACCATGCTGAACAATTGTGCACAGGGGTGCTTGCTGTTGCTTTCAACCAGTACAAGAATTAAATCACATCATTCAATGGAAAGAGGCCGGATCCCGGGGTAATGGTGCTTTGGGCCATTAAAGTGATCGACTTGCTTTGTAAATTACAAAGTCACTTGCAGACATCCCCTTCTTTGTGCTGACATAGTTGGATGCATCCTTTAAATAACTGACCAGGTATAACGGATTGCTTGCTTTTTGCTCCACCACAGCCAGCAGCATCTTCGTAAAACCGATCACAAGATCAGCTAAGTTCAAGGACAGACATCAAAAGCAAAATTTCAAATTGATTTCCTTCCCTTTTTATTTTGTACATTTTAAAAATTGGAGGGAACAACAGACAGGGATTGTGGGGAAGGTGCTGCAAGAAAGCAGGTTTATCATGTGATTATACTGTTTTAATTGTGCAAATTGTTTATATTCAAACCTCATACTAAACAATTGCTCCCTGCTCACAAGTATAACTAAGTGTACCCTCAAGAACTAGTTTCTGTTTTTCTCCTTCAAGTGCTGTATGGAAGGGGCCTCAGTTAGATCTTATTGGCTGCAGTCTTCCCGTCTGTGCACTAGCATTCTCCATCTGTAGGTGACCTCTGCCAGTTGGAGGCAATAAAGAGACCTGTTGCTGAAGCTAGCAGAGCCTCCTGTGTGTTGGCTACAGATCAGAACTGAAAGGTTATCTGAAGCAAGATATCCATCACATCTCAGAGAACACTACAGTAGCTACCTCACAGAGTTTGTTGTGAGGACAAAAAAATTATTTTTGTCTGTTCTGAGTTCCTTGGAGGAAGCGTCTATGAGTTGCTCCAAGCTCCTTGAAGAATGGTCAGATTAAAAATGAGACAGATAGAGGAAAAAGTTAAAAAGTTGGAAAGCCCCAGCAAAAACAAAATACAGTGGACATGGCAAGGTGGTACAGCTGGAGGGATATAAGGACATTCTCAAGACCAAGCTAGCAAACAATGAAATTTACTTTGTAGTCAGGGAACCAACATGACACATCACTCCACATGCTGGTTGACATGCTAAATATAAGCTGAAAAGTAAGATGCAGGTCACATTAACCCATGCTAACATCATCACAGTTTAGAAATGAAAGCATTTCTATGAGGCAATAGCATGTGAATTAGCTTAAAACTGGTTCCATTTCCTCATGGCATCACTCTTCACACTGGCACAGTTCTCACCAAGGCAGAAATCTGTTTATGGGCTGTGCCACTCTGAATTATAGATAGGACATTACATGAATGAATGCTACTCCATACAAATATTTCTAAAACATCTCTCACTGTACATAGGTAACTTGGTATTGGGGAATCAGTAGGTTAGAACCTTCCCCTGAAATGTAGTTTTATATGTAGAGGGATTGTATATGGAGAAGTATATGAAGGTCATCCTGGACGACCTCCGGAAGCATCTGGATTGGGGTGGATCAGCAGTGCTGTTGTTGTTGGACCTGTCGGCAGTGTTCGACATTGTCAACCATCAGCCTTGCAATGACTTGCCTCCTTTCTTCAGTTCAGTTCAGTTCAGTTCAGCTAACAACAGTCCAGGGGTCTGCCTTGCAATGGCTTGCCTCCTTAATTCAGTTCAGTTCAGTTCAGTTCAGCTAACCTTTATTGGTATAAAGCCTCCTTTTTTCAAAGGGACAAAGGGTGGCAGTGGGGGAACATCCTGAAGGCACCCACTGAACTGTGGGGTGGCTCAGGGGGTGGTGCTTTCTGCTATTTAACATCTATATGTGCCCCCTTGTCCACATTGCCCAGAGGCATGGGCTGGGATGTCACCAGTATGTGGATGACACCCAGTTCTATCTGTTGTTGGGCAGCCAGTCTGACTCTAAACCGGAAGATCTGGACCAGGTGTTACAAGCTGTCGCTGGATGGCTTAGACTGAGCTGACTGAAATTGAATCCGATGAAGACGGAGGTCCTGTGCCTGAGCTGGGTCAGTCTGAGGGTAGGGATCCCACTCCCGACCTTCGATGGGGCTCTGTTGGTACTAGCGTTGGAGGTTAGGAGCTTGGGAGTGTTCCTGGATGCCTCATTAACAATGGAGGCTTAGATAGCAGCCACTGCCAAGACAGCCTTTTACCACCTTCGGTTGATTAGGCAGCTGGTTCCCTTCCTCGACCACAACGACTTGGTAACAGTGATCCATGCCTCAAGATTGGACTACTGTAATGCTCTCTACATGGGGCTGCCCTTGTCTCAAATCCAGAAGCTACAGCTAGTGCAGAATGTGGCAGCCAGGCTTTTGACAGTATGCAGGAGCACATCCAGCCTGTGCTGAAAGTATTGCACTGGTTGCCGATAACATACTGAATTCACTTCAAGGTGCTGGTTTTTACCTTTAAAGCCCTCTATGGTCAGGGTCTGCATACCTGAGGGACCACCTTCCCCCATATGTTCCCCAGAAAGCACTGTGTTCAGGGTCCCAAAATCGACTGGGCCTTCTGGGTCCCAAAGACGCCAGACTGGCCATAACCAGGGCCACGGCCTTCTTGGTGGAGGCTCCATACTGGTGGAATGAGCTTCCAGAAGAGACCAGGGCCCTGTGGGACCTTCTACAGTTCCACAGGGCCTGTAAGATGGAGCTCTTCCACCAGGCCTTTAATCAAGGCTCCATCTCCAACAACAACTGAAGGTATCTCGCCCTTTCCCTTGGTTCTACCATCTACAGCCTGTGCCTGCCCCATATATATATACATAGTCCAATGAGCTGACCATCAAGACAGACTGCCGAATATACTAACATGACTGTTACCGCCATCTATAAGCAATATTAGTAATCTACTAGCACTTTATGATACTGAATTGTTCTAGAAGGTTTTATGATTGTTATAATTGTTATTTATGTGTTTTTATCTCTTATGTAAGCCACCCTGAGCCTGCTTTGGCTGGGAGAGCGGGGGAATAAATGGAATGAATGAATGACTGACTGAATGGATGAATATTTGTGAATCCCTGTTTAAAGCCTTCTGGGACAACTGGCTGGCTACTGTGAGAAACTGGATGCTACACTAGACTTGAACTAGCAGTGTTCTAATGCTGTTAGTACTACTCAAAATAGTTCAACAACAACAACAAAAACCATGGAATAGCAATTTGCTTTTTTAGGAAAATCTTCTGCTGCAGCATGCAGCAAATAGAATACATTAGGAGAGAGTAAATTATTGAAGGAAAGGGGAGGTGGAGATGTTTTTTAATGTGTTCCTTATAGTTTAGTAGCGACCTTGGGTTGTAAACCTGGTGCTTGCAGCATTTCCTTTGTTTCTTCCACACAAGAAACCTCATGCTACTCTATCCCCCTTTCATTTGCACATTTCTCTTTGCCACACCAGGAGGGGGACACACACACACACACAGAGAGAGAGAGAGAGAGAGAGAGAGAGAGAGAGAGAGAGATATGATTATTGTATTGTATTTTATGTTCGACTAAATTGTATGCTGGTCTAAAGACCGTAATAAACAACAACTACTACACACAAGAAGGGAAGAAAGGAACTAGCCAATGCCTGCACAAGTGCTTTCTGAAACTAGCAGGACTGATGCTCTTACTAATCTCTGGTTGCTACTAAACTACCAGAGAGAGCCAGGCTAAGGGTTTTTTGGTATCATAGGCAAAACTATGACTTTGGTGCCCTCCTCGTTTCAACAGAGAGAAAAGTGAGCCATCTGGGATGAACATTTTACTTACTGGGCATTCAAAATGAACAATGTAAACATAAAAACAGACTACTTCTTAAAGGCCCTCCCCTTGGCAGCACTAATGAATGTTCCAGAAACAATGCAGATATTGGTGATGGGTCTGGAACAGCTTTGGGAGGTCGGTGGGGATGAGTCTCTGCTGGATCACATAATTTATTACTTCCATATATAGTCTGACTTTCTTTCAATGTTGAATTCCAGACACTACACGGGGTCTCCTCTGAGAGCACAGGTTCTCCTCAGCCCTGTTCAGCACTTCCAGAGTAGGTTGTGGGATCGATGCGTGGACAGAGCTGAGCTGAGCTCAGCCCTCTATGGAAGCCAAATATAGCAAGTGAAGAATGAGCCATCCTTGCTGGGCGGGCTGGCTGAAGGAAGCATCAAGTATTCTTGCCACTACTGCCTATCTATGGTGGGCAGGGTGGACATGTACAGCTGTTGAAAGTGACAACGCATGTATGTTGATGCTCTAGCTTTCCATCCCTTCTCCTGATGTCAAGAATAGAGCTAGAGCATCTGCCTCCAGCCACTGCGTATGCATGAACTTCCTGATACATCCACTGTTTTCATCCTGGGGGGCTGGATTTCTCCAGCAGGAAGGAAGTCCCATATGGTGAGAACTCCTGCCCAGCAGGCAGTTGTGAGCCCTCAGTAAGTAATGAGGAGGTGCTTTCACTTGGCACGGCCAGCAAAGGGGGCAAGGAGGGCTAGGAGAGTAAAGAGGAGAGGGCCGCGTGATACATCTACAATGCTCTGATAGACCTGCTGCTGCTTCTCTGCCAGCCACTGCCTCCTCCTCTTGTGGGACCTGAGTTGAGATGGGAGTGGACTGAGTGCTGTTGCGACTGCCACAGCCCCCATTCCACCCCAATGCTTCTTTTGTTCTATGGCCGTATCCCCTGTGAGCTTTAGCAACTGCTGCTGTGGGTGGCAGTAGCACAGGCATCTCTAGTCCTGCCCCATGAGGCTACTGGGTGGGGGAACAGTGGTGGTGGAGATGAGGGCACTTGGGCAGGAAATGGAAAAGGAAGAAGGAAAAGAAGGGGGAGAAAAGAAAGATGACAGGCAGGCAGCACCTTCCTTTTTGGCCAACAGGAGAAAGGCACAGCGGAAAGAGGAGGTTCCCCTCAAGATAGGGTGCCCTAGGAGATTGCCTAAGTTTGCCTAGCAGTCAGTCCAGCCCTGCTGCCAATGTTAAGAGTGTGACATAGCAAAAGAGAAAGCAAAACAAGAGAGGGTCGAACTCCTGAACAGCAGCCACAGGGGAGGAGAAGCTCTATCTTCCAGAGCAAGATGTTTCCCTGGGGACCAATGCATTAACCCCTAGAACGTCAGATGTGGCTGATGCTATCCAGAGGCTATAGACTTCCTTTGCCTCCCTCCCCCTGCACAGCCAGCATAACTGGCACCCTCAGACTTTGACCCCAAAGCCTGGCCCTCATAGTGCCATTGACCCCCTCCAGGTAGACAAGTACAGGGTAAGACATTAACACATGTTGACTATAGTGACACAGTCCAGGTTCTCATTTGTCACCTCCATTAATACTAGGCCCAAGTCTTAAAGTACTCTGTAGAGCATCAACTAATGCAATCCCCAATTCCATAAAAAGTTATATATTTGCTTTTGTGGCTAACAGTGTAATCCTTAACAGAATTACACCATTCTAAATCCAATGACTTCAATAAACTAATGTTAGGTGTAGCTCTGCTTAGGATGGTACCAGATCAAGATGGGTAGTAGTATTAGTTTTGTCTGTAGCAGTAGAAAAGAGCAAGAGACCACGAGCACCAAAATTTGTGGTAGGGTTTGAGCACTTTTGTGACTCACTGCTCACTTCTTGCTCTTTTCTACTGCTAAAAAAGTAAAGGTAAAGGTTTCCCTT
>NW_015170513.1:0-3004 GCF_001447785.1 Gekko japonicus
AAGTTACACAAGACTTTTCTTTTCTTTTTTAAGAAGTGTGGTTCAATGCATCAACACTGCCCAAAAGGTGAAGGCTCAAAAACTACTGAGACACAGTTCACACGGCTCATCTCAGAGGGAGCCAGGCACAACTATTACTGTTCGGGGAGACAAGGCATAAGCTGGGATGCGGCGATTAATAGATCTAATAAATAATGATTTAAAAAACGGTTGCAGGAACCTCTGGGTTTTGTGGGCGGCAAATGGTTCCCAAGACAAAGCAGGGAAGGAATGGTGGTTTGGAGAAAGAGGCGGCCGAGCAGCAGAAAGACAGAATCCCAGCAGGGACAGCCCCCGGGGTCCATGCACCACACTGACTTCCCCCTCTCCCACCTCTGTAAGCCAAGCAAGGTTTCCCCTCAAGAGAAGTCTTCTAAGAGCTGAGACATGCTAGACAGCAGCTCCTCTGCAAACGCATCACAAAAGTGTTGCCCACCCACTCAAAATCAGGCTCCTTGCAAGACCCCTGGCTTCACTAAACCCGAGTAAGTACACAGCAAGCTTTATTCCTGAAACAAGGAAGCCCCCAAAAGAGAGGACGACTCTTCTGCTGTTGCCAACAAGACAGAGCCAAGTTAAGACTCCAGAAATGAAATCTGAAGATCTCCCCTCCTGTGGCCTAGCAACAGATCGTGCTTTCTTCTGAAAAGCTCGGAGAGAGCCACAGATGGGCTGGACGGCTAAAACTGGAGACGGGGAGAAAAACTGTTTTCCCTGCGGTCACTCTACTGAATTGATGATGGGATTAAAGGAAGGCTGGAGAAGGTGGGGTATGGGAGAGAGGAGAGAGAGTGAGAGAGAGAAAAACAAAACATACCTGATTTTCACTTTGAAGGAAGGAAAACAAATCCAGACCTAGAAAAATGAAAAGGGGAAAAATAATCTTAATGGTAAAATAAACATATTGGGGTGGGGGGGACGGGACGGGAGGAAGGCGGGGTTAAAAGAAAGGGGAGCGGGATATTTCAGTAAGGGCAGGATGTTCTGAAATGGGACCCAGGTCTCCACCATCCATTTGGCTGGGGGGAGGCTTGGAGATGCTAATCTGGGATTGTTGTTTTTGGCCACACGGCCCCTCTGCTGCTCTGAGAGCACGGGGAACGTGGAAGGAGTAGATTTAAACTGGACCACAGGGTGGATATGTGGACGAGAGAAGCGCAACTTAAGTTTCACACTTTTTATGGAAATCATTGGAGGAAACAGGAGGGAGAAGAAGGTATTCAAAACCAGCCACAAAATACAGCTTTAAGAGAGACTCCAGAAGTGCCAAAGCATCTTTCATAATTAGCACGAGGTCTTTCTCGGTGGGCTGGATTGGGAGTTGGGATTAATCTAGAAGGGAGCTTTAATCCTCCTGGGCATTTTTTGGCTCTGGGGTGGATTTTTTTAAGCCCATTCTACTGGCAGTTCATATATTTCTTTTAAAGCACAACTCTGTTCTCTGAACCGGGGTTTTTGACAACTTAATACCAAATTAAATAATAAAATTAACGAATGCATAAATGAAAGATGAACACAACCTCAAAAGCCCACAAACTGCTCGGAACTGTCTTTCTCAGCATTCATGTAGGAGTGTAAAGAAGAGCAATGTTGAACACGTACAGAGAGAGGCACAGGTCTTCCCTGGATGCCAAACCCCTCCCCCTGATCTAGTGGCACAAACAGATTACAGAAGAAGAGTCTGCTTGATCTTTTACAAGACGACGACAATGGGGTTATATCCAACTACAGTTTTCTGCCAGTGGAAGGGTGCTTTCCATTGGCTACGGGGAGGGATTTTTACCTCCTCCTTCCCTTCCAACCCTTCCCTATGCTGACAGTGAGGGTCCCCAACTCCCCGGAGCAGAATGTGGGATCTACGTGCTGCCACACAAGTGGGGGAGTGGGAAAGCAAGCTCCGGGCATGGTTCAGAGGATGCAATTCACAATCCCTAGGCTTCATCAGCACCACCCACTGTCCAGATCCCCGCCCCACTCCCACCGGCCAATCGTGAGCTTCTCTGACATGCTCTCTGTCTTTGCCTCTTCCACTTTTCAGGCTCTGCCATCTCATCTCGCTGAAACCACTTTTCCTTATGAAACTCCACAAACAAGCATCGTGGCAGGGCAAGCTATCATGAACCTCCAAGTTCAGAAGCAGTCAACCTCTGAGTCACATGAACACCTGAAGTTGCCTTATACTGAATCAGAGCATTGGTCCATCAAGGTCAATACTGTCTACTCAGACCAGCAGTGGTCTTTCACATCACCTACTACCTGGTCCTTTTAACTGGCGATGCCAGGGATTGAACCTGGGACCTTCTGCATGCCAAGCAGATGCTCCACCACTGAGCCATGGCCCCTCCCAATCCCAGTGCCAGGAGGCAACATCAGGGGAAGGCCTGGGCCTCCATGCCCTGTTGCTGGACTGCCAGAAGAACTGGCTGGCCACTGTGTGAGACAGCATCCTCGACTAGATGGACCATTGGTCTGATCCAGCAGGGGCTCTTCTAATGTTCATAAGATAGCAGAATCCCGCACAAAAACAACATCATCCCCCTTAATAGTAACCACCAGTATTCTCGTAATCTATGACTGTGACATGTTAAAACGATTTTGGTATTGTCCATACAATACAGCATCCCAAGAAACAGCATTCTCTCCCTCTGTTTAAAAAAACCCAAAAACCTCTAGCCCTGAAAGTTCTGCAGACAGGCTAGAAGACACGTGAAGGATGCCTAGAGAAACCCTGTCTGGTGGAACGGATTTGGGGGGGGGGCAAGAGCTCCCATGCATTTTCCCCAGGACTAGCGAAAGCAAAACGGGAAGGGGGGGGGAACAAATGTACGCAAAGGAGCTTCATCTACACAAGCCAGTTCTTTTGTGCAGTATGTTCTGAACATATATGACACAAACATCCACATATGCAGTGTGCACGCATCCACACAAAGTTTACAAAAATTGACAATGGTTCACTGGGGGGGGG
>NW_015170513.1:3122-4692 GCF_001447785.1 Gekko japonicus
ACTTTTTTGTTGTGGTTCAGCCGCGCAGTCGAGTCCGACTCTTCGCGACCCCATGGACCACATCATGCCAGGCCCTCCTGTCTTCCGCTGCCCTCTGAAGTTTGCTCAATTTCATGTTCGTTGCATCAGTGACACTGTCTAAACATCTCATCCTTTGCCGTCCCCGTCTTCTTTGACCTTCAGTCTTTCCCAGCATCAAGGTCTTCTCCAGTGAGTGCTCCCTTCTCATTGGGTGGCCAAAGTATTTGAGCTTCAGTTTCATTATCTGGCCTTCCAGGGAACAGTCAGGGTTGATTTCTTTTAGGACTGACTGATTTGATCTTCTTTCAGTCCAAGGGACTCTCAAGAGTCTTCTCCAGCACCATAGTTCAAAAGAATCTATTCTTCGGCGCTCGGCCTTCCTTATAGTCCAACTCTCGCAGCCATACATGACTACTGAAAGACTATTGAAAGAGGTAGTCAATCTTTAAAGGTACAATTGTGGTCTTAGGGTACTGTCTCAGTGATGATCTGGTTCTTATAGATCCACATGGGTCAATGCAGGGGTAATTCATGAGGACAACCAGATGGATTTCACCTAGAGAACTGGTGTTGAGTAGTGATGGGCATGAACTGGGAAAATGTGGTATGGTTCATGGTATGCCAGCTTCATGAACCATGAAACATCACAAATAAACCAGTTTCATTTGTGAGGTTTGTGACATGGTAGAACACCCCTCAGCATGATAGAGACACCAAACTCACAAGGGATATCCGGCTAACCCTCCTCTACCTACATGCCAAGGTTGGTGAGGATTGAATTTATGGGGTTCGAGTTATGGCTCCCCCAAAGAAGGTGTCCCCAGGAAAGCATTTTCTGGGGAAATGACAAGCACAGGTTCATGAGGGTCAGGATTGTATAGAATGGATCCTGTGCAAATTAAAGATGCCAAACATGCAAGAGATCTCCAGATGACTCTCCTCTACTTGCCCTCCAAGTTTGATGAGGATTGGATTTATGGGGTCCAAGTTACAGCCCCCCAAAGAAGGTGCTCCTATGGAGGGAAAAACAGCAAAAAAGCAAGGACAACAGAAGCCATGCAGAACAGAATCGAAGTCCCAGAGAATCTCTGCAGTAGAAACTGAAGGTTGGAGGCATTTTTGCAAGCCCAGCAGAACCAGTGCAATGTGCCCAGCAGAACTAGTGCCACTGTGGCACTGTGAACCCAACAGGACTAAGGTCAAGTCAGGGAAGTGTTTTTTGGGGGGACATGTCAGACACAGGTTCAAAAGTATATAGAATGGACCCCCTGCAAGTTACACACACCAAATGCACAGGGAACCTCACCCTGCCACCTGCTCTTTTACAATCTCTTCAAGTTGGGGGTGGATTACATTTCTGGCGTCCCAGTTACAGACTCCCCCAAAAAGTCTCTCCAATGCTCTTTCCAGAAAAGACAGCTGCAGTTACAGGAGTCTATGGAACAGCTCAGAAATAAGACAGCAAACTCACAGGGAAAGTTCACCTGGGCAGACCCCCCCATCAGACAGTGGAACCAAGGCAAGCATCCCCCCTATGCTTGCAACCCCC
>NW_015170513.1:7164-12358 GCF_001447785.1 Gekko japonicus
TAACCTCACTTCACTTTGTCCTTGGAGAACAAGAAGGAAATCGGTTTTTGAACAAGCAGACAAAAAAAACCCCACCAAAAACATCTTCATATGATACAGATATCAAAAAGGGTAAGTGCACAGGGCAGAAAGAATTCCCTGCCCCCAGCCTCAATCTCCTGCCCTTGAGAAACTGAAGAAAATCTGGAGAGAAAAAATATCCCCCTTAGTGGTCTTTACCACAGAGATTAGGGGAAATTCCTATAGTATCTCCCAGAAATCCTCCCCAGACACTGCCCCACCAATTTCACAGCATCTCCTGCCCTAGGCAATACTGACCACCCAATAGGCTTATGCCCCAAACCAAGCTTTTGTTATTCTCATCTTCCTCCTCAAAGACCCACCCCTACTCAGAAATGCTTTTCCTACCCCATCCTGGCCGCACCTTATTTGTAGCTCCTGGGCCCCCCATCCTGCTTGCGCCTGATCTTACTTTTCACGCCGAGTTCTCCCGTGGTTTGTATGCCAAACAGCACTGATTTCTTTCTGACCTTCCTCACATCCTCGTTTTCCATTAGCTGCCTTTCCATATTTTCCTCATTGGTTCTTCACGCTTTCTCAGACCACCATGTGATTTGAGAAAGCCTGTAGAAATGACAAGAAACCCACAGAAGGGTAACGAATGGGAAAATGAGGATGCAAGGAAGTTCTGAGAGAAAACGTTGCAGGCCGCCATCCAACCCATGGGAAAACCTCTTTGTGAAGAAAATTTGATGTACTTTGGGAATTCTCTAGGGAAGGACGGCACCCCGGCCACAGTTCTTTCCAGCGCCAAGTGCTCCACTGGTGATATTGTTGTAATGTTCCTATTCAAAGAGGAGCGGCTGCCAATCACTCACACAAAACGCGGCCCTCATTTCTCTTACCTTCCACCCCACTGTAAGCCGATGGCTGGCAAACCTCCTGGTTTTCTTTCTTGGGCTTCATGGGGCACCAGGAGCCGTCTTCCATGAACTGGATCTCATCGCAGTCTGTGACCGAGTTGAGGATTTCCATGAACAAACTGGATGAAACAGAACAAAACAGAAATCACCTGAAACTGGGAAAGCTCCCTAAAGAGGTGCTTGGGAAATTTGGTGGGGAAGGAGGAGGGGGCAGGTGATGGCAGGAGGTGTTCTTCTTTAGAACATTCCTGCATTCAAGGAGCCCTTTCCCCCATTCTACTTTGCCTGCCAAGAAACCCTCACCTATTTGTGGCAAAGAACTCTTGAGATACGATCGAGTCACAAACAGCACCAGCCTGGCCCTCTGAGCCTCACTTTGTTCACTGCTACCATTGTTACTTTGCTTTACTTAAAACTTTCTTTAAAAAAAACAACAACTCTAGGCCCACAAATCAAATTGCCATTTGTGATTAAATAAATTATGGGAAATATGCATATGGATACATGGAGCTGCCTTAGACTGAGTCGGACCACTGGCTGAAGTCTTTCCCATCACCTGCTTCCTGGTCCTTTTGGCAGAAAAGGCTGGGGAAAAGCACCTGGGACCTTCTGCATGCAAAGCAGACGCTCTACCGCTGAGTCACAGCCCCTCCCCACTACGACCAAATATTCACTTCCTGTGCATAATTCCTTCTGTTTCCAAGAGTCACAGTGCTGGGCACGGAGGCTCCATTCCCAGATCAGTGGCATCTTGTTCACTGTCCCCATGGACATGTGGGCAGCCTGTTACAGCTGAAGCCGCAGACTGTTCCAAGACCAGCTCTGTGCAAGCCCCGGTCTCGTTGTGAATGAAAGCACAGAGAGGGCAATCAGCAATGGCATAATCGTTCGATCTGCATAGTTTATACAGGCCCTGCTTCTCCTGGTGCCTCTTTATGGCACGGAGACAACGCTAAAGCCGACAGCCTCCCTAAGGCAGAGAGTACGGTGGGACTGCAAAGGCCTGGCCTACATCGGGGTTACCCGTCAATGATCAGGGCTTCGTAGGGGGCCTTCTTGTCACAAACGGGGCAGGTCCACGTTGGCTTCTTCTCGTTCATCTGAAGGTAAAGGGCTGCGTCAAAGCACTGGAGGTGAGTGCAGGTGTAGGCTCGACAAGGGACAGTCAGCTTCATCTTGCCCAGCTGGAAGGAAGGAAGGAATGGATGAGTTGGCTAGAAATGGTTCAAACCCCCACGCTTTTTGCCTGTTATTGCCAAGTTCCTGAAACAAAAGCCCTGTCATTCTATCTAGGAGGACTCACAACGAGTCTTAGGACAAACGGAAAATCTCCTATAAAACAAGGTAAATCAAATGCCTTCATCCCTTCGTGCTCAACCAATGTAACACTTGAGAGCAGAGACCCCTCCTCAACCCACGCTGCAGTTTAAATCTCCCCTCCTCATCCACCACTTGATAGGAACCCAGTGGTAACCCACCTGGTAGGCAGCTCTGGGTGCCATTATGTCTAATAGGGCCCTTAGGAGGCAAGCCCTTGGAAGCAGGGACCCGCCCTTGCTGCTTACGTTAATAGCGCAAACCACCGAGTGAAGTTCACTGCCCGACCAAGAAATAAGGAGAGTGTTCAGCCCTGAGTCTTGTCTCACTTTTGGGACTTGCAGCAAGAACTAGGGCAGCTCTTCCTAGCTTTTTTTTGCTATGCAGAGTACAGGCTCCATCCCCCCCAAAATTAAAGCTGCAGATACAGGCATCCATCACTACCAACATTCCTTACAATTGAAAGACAGTACTATTGAGAGGAGCCCCACCCCACTTTTTGCCTAGCTAGAAGAGCTCAGACATGGGATCGCATTCTCTGGGCAACAGAGACGTTTCTAGGCTCACCCCCTGGTACAGGTTGCATCGGAGACTCCTGGGGGACCCTTCCTACCTACAGTGATAAACACACACACACACACACACACACACACATACAAGCTGCATGGCCTTTGCAAGTGCAAAAGAGCCCAGTGAATGCTGGAGCCTGGGATCCATGATGGGACTGTGCTTTCTGGGCAATGGGGCTGCTTCTCCATCTGATGTCTTGCCTCTCAGCTATCACACGGGCTGTATAAGGGACTCCTGGCAAGTCCTCTTTCCCCAGCCAGGCAAGGGTCAGAGACAGAATCAGATTTTCTGGGCAATGGAGACACTTCTGGAACTGCACTATGCTTGTGTGTTGCAATCATGGCTTGCACCAAGGAGACCATGGTGGGTCCTTATTCCCATGAGACGATGCCACTGTCCATCTGTTAATGGGAATAATAGTGTGCCATCAAGTCACAACTGACTCATGGTGACCCGAGCACCATGGGGTTTTCAAGACAAGAGACGAGCAGAGGTGGTCTGCCATTGACTTCCTCTGTATAGCAACCCCGGTCTTCCCTTGGCGGTTTCCCAACCGAGTGTCAAACCGTGGCTGACCCTGCTTAGCTCCCAGCCTCTGACGAGATCAATAGTCTACACTCCTGCCACCTCCTCTCCTGCTCCGGTGCATCCAATGCGGTGGCTTAGTCTGCCAAGGCATGCCTCAGATCCCCTCAATGTGGGTGGCAGCACCGTCAGGGGACTGACGCAATCCATTTTTATGCCCTGAAACTCCACCGATAAGAGACAAAAAGGAACGACCCAAGCCACAAACGTACCGGGCACATGAGAGAAACGCGTAAACTTGTCGTTGCAATCTCGCTGTCGGGATCCGCCGTTAACTTTTCTTTGACTGCGAGGAGGAGAAACAGAGCAGGTCACTCGGGATTAGGAAGCACAGCATGCCCTTTACCTAGATGGTTGGCCTGGGTGGGTGGTGACCTGACCTAAGATGGGTCACAACAGAAACACTATTTACTTACTTCACTTATGCCACACCTTCCCCCCCTAAAGCAGCTTACGTCGTTCTCTCCACCTCCATTTTATTTTCACAACAACCCTCTGAGGTAGGAGAGACTGAGAGTGCATGACTAGCTCAAGAGCACTCTGCAAAATTCCATGGCCCAATGTGAATTTGGCCCAGGTCCTAGCCCAGCACACTCTAACCTCTATTGCCAGCATATTTTTTGCTGTTGTTGTTGTTAATGGGTTTCACAGGGGGGGGGGGAGGCAGACAATGAAAAACTGACAACTAACAGTTACCGTCTCTATAACTTTTCAAGTGTGCCACATATGTCATCTTTCTGTAATGCTCACAACAACCCTGTAATGTAGCTCTGTATTATTATCACATTGCAAATTTTTTTTGGGGGGGGGGGTGAGAGAAAGGGGTTTTTGCCGAAGGCCACCTCTGCCAAGTCTCATTGTACTTATAGTACAAGTGGAACTCGTGTTGTAGGCCAGAATTAACCATCCCAGGTGACTAACCTAAACTATCCTTGTTTAGCTTGGCCGAGCCATAAACCCAGCCTCTCACCTTATTATCTCGTTTATGGCGAGGGGCCTTGGTGAGCATGCACGAGGTCCCAAGTTCAAGACCCGGCATCTCCATTTAAATGCTATCAGGAAAGAACCAAGAGCCTCTGCCAGACAGCAGAGACAGCGGCAGCCTCCTTCAGCCTGGGGGATGCGGCTGTCGCAAGCATTTCCCCTAAATGCCTGGACAGAGCTAGCAAAGGGAAGAATGGGGTTTTGCTGCCACCCTATGCAAAAAAGGGAGGGGAAGAACAGGGTCGCAGCAGGGAACCTATCCCCTTCCCTACCACACAGGCAACTCTGAGCTCCTCAAGTTCAACCTTTGTCCAGGCTGACACTCATCATCACAGTATTCCATTCGCATCAGCTGAATGCAGAAGCCTGGAAGTAGCTAGCCGGGACGTTCCCTGAACAAGGAAGCAAGGAAAAACAAGGAGAGCGTACAGAGCGGGCCGAGGCTATCAGCTGGCTATCAAACGGCACTGCCTTTAAATCTCAAAGGTGGAGGGGACAGAGGAGAGAGCGGCTCTCGGCACATGCTCAGCAGCTTACTCTCCTGGCCTGCTTCTTCGCATGGGGTGGGGAGAGTTGACAAAGAGAAAATTTTCTCCCTCTCCCAAAATACTAGAACTAATGGACATCAAATGAAGCTGATGGGCAGTAGGCTCAGCTTAGAGAGAACACCGACTGCCAGCATTTGTTGTTGTTGTTGTTAATGGGTTTCAGAGGTGGGGGCAGGCAGACAATGAAAAACTGACAACTAACAGTAGGCTCAAGTGGGCAGTAGGCTCAAGAAGGACATACTTCTTTACACAGAGAGTGTTTAAAAT
>NW_015170514.1:0-5462 GCF_001447785.1 Gekko japonicus
GGGGTCCTCTGCTGCCAGACTCCACTGCCTAACTACTGATCAGCTGGCCAGTGGAGGGAACTTACCCCCCCCCAAAGAGGGAGGCTCTGCCAACATGCAGCGATATAACCTATACCACTGCCCCCGTGACCTGGACATGACGTCATCATGTTGGGAGCGACACTCTTGTATTTGGGCAAAAAAACTCAATGGTAGAAGCCAAATTTACCACAGAGTTTTTGCCCAAATACCAGAGTGTCGCCTCGATGGCCCCCAACGTGGCGACATCGCTTCCTGGTCACACGGGCACATCACTGCATTCCGGCAGAGCCTCCCTCCTGCTCACAGTAAGCCCCCCCCTCCCCTGCCAGTTGCCAGGAGAGATCCAGCCACCCTGTGTATGCATGTTATTTATATTTCGAGATTACACAGAGTGCGTCGATACGATCAACAGGAAGAGAAGTTCAATAAACCAAGAAATAGGATTAGGGTTGGAGAACCAAGCAGAAATCGAAAAAAACGGCACTGCAGCAAAGCATAAGTGTTAAGCTGCCGAGGACTTCTGCCCGTAGGCAGAAAAATTTGGTAGCCTTCTTCTTTTCCTATCCGTTTAAACACTCAGATTCTCAGCAGGGCTATTTTTGGGCAGGAATGCAGGAGCGGAGTTCCGGCTGGCTCCCAAGTTGGCCACGCCCACCAGGAACTCATTAGCATAATAGGCCACACCCAACAGCAAGAACTCATTAGGACTGGCTACATTAGGGGTGTGTGGCCTAACATGCAAAGGAGTTCCTGCTACAAAAAAAGGCCCAGGGTTTGGACAACAAACAAGGTAAACAGAATAAGAAGCAAAAGGTGGGTGTGGCTGGATGACCACACTTCTGGTAACACGGGGGTGCGGCCTAATGTGCTAATGAGTGGTGATGTCAGGGGTGTGGCCTAATATGCTAATGAGTTTCTGCTGTTGGGTGTGGCCTATTATGCTAATGAGTCCCTGCTGGACTTTTTCTACAAAAAGAGCCCTGAGTGGGCCATTTCATAGATCTGCTGTTGAAGAGTAAACCATACGTAACAAAATCTCAGTGGGCTCGTTCCCATCACAAAGACTTCTTAGTAGGCAGCACTTCGGGGGGGGGGATCTTCCCACACAGCCCACTTCTCCCCCACACACACACACACACTTCCTTTTACCCCACCAGGGTCCTCATGGCTGAAGCTATGGTGCCCACTGAAACTCACGCTATCTTCTCAGCTCGGACTCCAATCTGGGAGAACCGGGTTTGATCCCCCACTTCTCCACTTGCAGCTGCTGGATGACCTTGGGCAAGCCGTAGCTCTGTCAGAGCTGTTCCCTCAAGGACAGTCCTCAAAATAGCTCTCTCAGCCCCACCCCAGAACAGGCACTTTGTGAGGCAAGCGGGGCTGACAGAGCTTTGAGAGGACTGGGACTGGCCCAAGGTCACCCAGCAGGCCTCCTGTGTCTCAAAGGGGCTGACAATCGCCTTCCCTTCCTCTCCCCGCAACAGGCACCTTGTGAGGCAGGTGGGGCTGAGAGAGCTCTGAGAGGACTGGGACTGGCCCAGGGTCACCCAGCAGGCCTCCTGTGTCTCAAAGGGGCTGACAATCGCCTTCCCTTCCTCTCCCCGCAACAGGCACCTTGTGAGGCAGGTGGGGCTGAGAGAGCTCTGAGAGGACTGGGACTGGCCCAGGGTCACCCAGCAGGCCTCCTGTGTCTCAAAGGGGCTGACAATCGCCTTCCCTTCCTCTCCCCGCAACAGGCACCTTGTGAGGCAGGTGGGGCTGAGAGAGCTCTGAGAGGACTGGGACTGGCCCAGGGTCACCCAGCAGGCCTCCTGTGTCTCAAAGGGGCTGACAATCGCCTTCCCTTCCTCTCCCCGCAACAGGCACCTTGTGAGGCAGGTGGGGCTGAGAGAGCTCTGAGAGGACTGGGACTGGCCCAAGGTCACCTAGAAGGCTGCAGGTGGAAAAGTGGGGAATCAAACCCAGCTCTCCAGATTAGAATCCGCCACTCTTAAGCACTCCACTAGGGGTTGCTATGTGGAGAAACGCAGTGCAAACTACCTCAGAAGAGCCCATCGATGGAGTTCCCATGAGTCGTTTGTGACTCGTTGGTAGTCTGAGTAGATAAAAGCAGCCCTGATGGACTAAAGGTCGGTGTAAAGCAGCTTTATGTGTTCCTCTTTTAACAGGAAATGCCATGAATTTACACCGGGACTAATATAGTTCAAGCACATGACCTCCCATTGAGTTTCTCCATCACTGAGGCCTCTAACCCAAACTGCTCTCCTTCTAGGAACAGCCTCCAAGGGATGGTCCATGCACGTCCCATCAGAGGTGACGGGCGAAATCGGCAAGGCGGTGTCCTTGCCCTGCACTTTCACCCACCCTCATCAGACCTACGACAAGACACTGACGGCTATTTGGCGGGTGAAGGAACCTTACAATGGGACGGTGGTCTTCAAGTGCGTGGCCCACAGCTCCAGCAGCCTCTGCAAGACCGCCGTCGGCTCGAAGAACAGGTACCAGCTCCTGGGGAACCCCAGGCAGAACGACCTCTCCCTCCAGATACACAACCTGACCTGGAACGACAGCAGCAAGTATTTCTGCCGGGTGGAGTTCTCTGGAGACGTCCACGACAAGTACGAGAGCCGGATGGGAATCAGACTCCAACTGATAGGTGAGAGGTGGCGAGGCGAAGACAAGACAAGCCAACTTGGTGTAGTGGTTAGGAGCCCGGACTCTAATTTGGGAGAGCCGGGTTTGGTTCCCCACTCCTCCTCATTGCAGCTGCTGGTGTGACCTTGGGTCAGTCACAAGTTCTCTCAGATCTGTTCTCTCAAGGGCAGTCCTCGAGAGAGCTCTCTCAGCCCCACCTACTTCACAGGGTGTCTGTTGTGGGGAGGGGAAGGAGAAGGAGATTGCAAGCCGCCCTGAGATTCCTTTGGGTAGTGAAGGGTGGGGTGTAAATCCAATCTCTTGTTCTCTCTCTCTTGAAATCCCGGGCTCTTGTCATGAATTAAAGCTTAGTTTGGGCTCATTAGCTGGTTGCTACTTGGGGCAGAAAGGCCAAATTTAAGGACATTTACTGGAGACCCCTTTGGAAAATGGAGCCCTCTTCCAGGAGCTGGAAACTCTAGAGCTGGATGCTACAGAGATGACTGTCAGCTAGGCCTTTCTCCAGCCCTGACTGCCACAGGAGTGGGGTTGACTCTGGAATGTTTGGTTTCTTTTCTGCTGTGTCTCCTGTGTTTCTATTATCTCTGTATGACCCTCCGTGCCTGGTGTAGTCTTTCTCCTGGGAAAAGTAGCCCGTTACTTTGGTGGGCTTCTACCTGATCCATGATTGGCCCTGGTATATCTGCTGGCTGAGTGTGCTTCTCTTCAGTTCTAACACTGAAAGTGTTAACGATAACTGCATCCTCTCAATGTCTCGATAAACTTTACATCTTTGAATGAAAGCTGTTGGGAGCTGATGGCTGCAGGAGCCCGAAGAGAGGAAGATGGAACCAGTAGAGTTGCCATCCTCCAGATGGGCTATAAACAGAACAAAAGTCACCGTGGTCAGTTTACTGATGTACTTTCCAATACTATATCAATCGTCCTTCATTCATTGAATCATGCTTAATCGGGGGTCATTTCCTGCAGGAGCGCAAAGGAGCAGAGCTCCGGCAGTAAAGAGCCCAGGGGGCGGGCACATGCAACAAGCCCCACCCCCTGCTCCCAGCAGCCCTCAGTCAGAGCAAGAAGCAGCCAGGTACATTGCAGAGCCCCCCCCCACCGGCCCATCAGTCCAAAACAGTCCAGTGGCACCTCTAAGACCAAGTTTTGTTCAGGTACAAGCTCTCCCTCCTCTGCGAGGACAGATCTGCACGTTTCCCCCCCTCCCCCATAGCTAGCAATCCAGAACAGTCCAGTGGAGCCTGAGCGGTGGGTGTTGCCTTCTGACACACTTCCGGCATATGCAAATAAGTTATGCTAATGAGCTCCTGCACCTCTTTTTCTACGAAATGACCCCTGTTAATACTCACAGTCCCAATCATGTCAATATCGTAATCGTATACAAATACTCACATACAAATGTTCAGATATGAACATCAAACCAGTCCTTCAAACGATAACTCCAAGGTAGAGACACCGCATCAATCATGGAAAGCATCCTCAAAAAAACAAATCTCACAACCAGTGTTCCCTCTAAGCTGAGTTAGTGTGAGCTAGCTCACAGTTTTTTAGCCTCTAGCTCACAGATTTTTCATCTTAGCTCAGGAAGGATGGCTCGAGAACAAACTAATTTGTGCAGTAGCCAAATTGCTCGCTCACAACTTGAATGCCAGTAGCTCACAAAGTAGAATTTTTGCTTACAAGACTCCACAGTTTAGAGGGAGCATTGCTCACAACTATAAATTGTAGCTGTGCGTTGTTCCACCGGGGAGACTCCGAGGACTTTAAGATTTTTCCAATATGTGAATGAAAATCGTTGGGTATTGATTGCAGAAAAGATATGCTTGCAAAACCATGCGTCTACGTGAAATGAACATTTCCAGTCAACTGTTTGTCGCCAGGACCTTTTTATTTACCCTGTCTGTTGGGGCTGTTTTTTTTTCTCTCTCCCCTTTTTTGTGGGGCAGGTAGAAGGGACGCAGTGGAAAGGGCAATCCCCCATCCAAGTATCTCCCTTTGTCACGAGACAAGAACTCGTGGGCACTCCATGAAATTGCTGAGCAGTCGGGTTAGAACGGATAAAAGGACATCCTTCTTCACCGAAAGAGTGATTAACACATGGAATTCACGGCCAAGGTGGTGGTAGCTACAAGCATGGATGGCTTCAAAAGGGAATTGGATAAAGATATGGTGCAGAGGTCCATCAGTGGCTATTAGCCACAAGGTATAGATAGGGACAGGAGATGCGGTGGCTCAAGTGGTTAAGACGCTGAACTGCAGGCTGTGGAAGGTCGGTAGTTCAGCAGTTCGAGACCTGGGTGCCGCATGACGGAGTGAGCTCCCGTCTCTGGCCCCAGCTCCTGCCAGCCTAGCAGTTCGAAAGCAAGAAATTGCAAGTAGATAAATAGGTACCACTTCGGTGGGAAGGGAACAGCGTTCCGTGCGCCTTGGTGTTTAGTCATGCCGGCCACATGACCACGGAAACGTCTTCAGACAGCGCTGGCTCTTCGGCTTGGAAACGGAGATGAGCACCGCAACCCTAGAGTCGGACTCAACTGGCTTTCGAACAAGGGAACCTTTACCTATAGATAGGGACTCTCGGTCTGGGGCAAGGGATGCTCTGTATTCTAGTTGCTGGGGGGGGGGAGCAACAGTGGGAGGGCTTCTAGTGTCCTGGCCCCACTGCTGGACCTCCTGTTGGCCCCTGGTCTTTTTAGCCACTGTGTGACAGAGTGTTGGACTAGATGGGCCATTGGCCTGATCCAACATCGGCTTCTCTTAGGTTCTTATGTTTGTTCTTAAGT
>NW_015170514.1:5484-5648 GCF_001447785.1 Gekko japonicus
TGGGCTGAGCCTCAGTTATCCAGGTCAGGTCTCATCACGGCCAACTTACAGTGACCCCATACGGTGGAGGGGGAGTGTTGTATGTTTGCATTTGTGTGTATGTGTGTGCCCGTGCCTGGAAGTCATGGTGACCTTTGGCAACTCCTACTGGGGCATGGAAGACG
>NW_015170514.1:7317-12140 GCF_001447785.1 Gekko japonicus
TAGCATAATAGGCCACACCTAACAGCAGAAACTCATTAGGATTGGCTACATTAGGGGTGTGTGGCCTAACATGCAAAGGAGTTCCTGCTACAAAAAAACCCCAGGGTTTTGACAACAAAGTAAACAGAATAAAAATTCATTAGCATAATAGGCCACACCTAACAGCAGAAACTCATTAGGATTGGCTACATTAGGGGTGTGTGGCCTAACATGCAAAGGAGTTCCTGCTACAAAAAAACCCCAGGGTTTTGACAACAAAGTAAACAGAATAAGAAGCAAAAGGCCGGTGTGGCAACATGGGGGTGTGGCCTCATATGCCAATGAGCTGTGATGTCAGGGGTGTGGCCTAATAGGCTAACGAGTTTCTGCTGTTGGGTGTGGCCTATTATGCTAATGAGTTCCTGCTGGGCTTTTTCTACAAAAAGAGCCCTGATTTTCGGGTATAAACTTTGGTGTGTGTGCCCGCTTCTTCAGATGGTATCTTACCCGCTGGCTTTCTTTGCCACCCGCTGGCTTTCTGAACTCAGGGGTTTTCGTTTGGAGGAGCATTCAGTCTTCTAAGTCACCGTCTGAAGTCTCCATTGCTACAGGGCAAGATTACCACTCTGGTGAAAGCGAAACTCTGGTCTATTAAAGATATGAGCTTTTTATTTACTTCATCTATATCCTGGCCCTTCTCCCCCCCCCCCGGGGACCCACAGGGGCTTACAGCATTCTTTCCCTTCCTTCATTTGATCCTCACAACAATCCTGTGAGGTAGGTTAGGCTGAGAGCCTGTGATTGGCTCAAGGTCGCCCAGCAAGCTTCCATTTTTAAAATTTATTTCATTCTGTTTGTATCCCGCCCTATCCCCCACGGCAGAGGTGGGATTAATCAAGCCGGGGTTTCCCCCATCCTACTCCAATTTCCTCACCACTATACCACACAGGGTCATTGGGGTATTCCCACTTGCAAGTAGGGTTGGGAAATACCTGGATATTTGGGGGGAGGTGGAGTCTGAGGAGGGTGTGGTCCCAGGAGATATAATGCCATAGAGCCCACCTTTCAAAATGGCTGTTTTCTTGGATGCCACGGAATCCAACTTCCAAAGCAGCCCTTTTCTCCAAGAGAACTGATCTCGGTCACCAGGAAACCAATTATAATCACAGGAGATCTCCAGCCATCACCTGGAGGATAGCAACCCTCATTGAACATTACTTAACAGTGCTAAGAGAAAACTAATGGTCAGCAGGGAGAGGAGGGGCTGTGGCTCAGTGGTAGAGCCTCTGCTCGGCATGCAGGAGGTCCCAGGTTCAATCCCCGGCATCTCCAGCTAAAAGGACCAGGCAGTAGGTGATGGGAAAGACCTCAGTGGCTCATTGGTAGAATATCTGCTCGGCATGCAGGAGGTCCCAGGTTCAATCCCCGGCATCTCCAGCTAAAAGGATCAGGCAGTAGGTGATGGGAAAGACCTCAGCCTGAGACCCTGGAGAGCTGCTGCCAGCCTGACAATACTGACCTTGATAGTCCAAGGGTCTGATTCAGTAGAAGGCAGCTTCATGCCTGGAGCTTTGGGGAAGGGCTGTGGCTGAGCATCTGCCTGGCACGCAGAAGGTTCCAAGTTCAATCCCCAGCATCTCCAGTGAAAAAGTCCAAAAAGTAGGTGACGGGAAAGACCTCTGCCTGAGATCCTGGAGAGCGGCTGCCAGTCCGAGTAGACAATACTGACCTTGATGGACCGAGGGTCTGATTCAGTGGAAGGCAGCTTCCTGTGTTCATGTGTTCATCTTCTTTTCTTCCCCCTATTTCCCTTACAGATAATTCCACGGCCCCCACCAGCCTGTCACGGTAAGAGCCTCTTACTTCTGGCTTAGGTAGCTTTATCGAGTCCCTCTTCTAAGCACTAGACTCTAGAGTGTAGGCTCACCACGATAACAGTAAACTGCCTGGAGCAAGATCAGAGCATTCAAAGACAAGGTACATAAGAACATAAGAACATGAAGAGACGCCAATGTTGGATCAGGCCAAAGGCCCATCCAGTCCAACACGCTGTATCACACAGTGGCCAGAAATACCAGGTGCCATCAGGAGGTCCACCAGTGGGGCCAGAACTCCAGAAGCCCTCCCACTGTTGACCTCCCCCCAAGCACCAAGAAGACAGAGCATCCCTTACCCCAGAGCCCCTATCTATACCTTGTAGCTAATACCCACTGATGGACCTCTGCTCCATAGGGAGTCTGTGCATCCTCAGGGGATTCCCTTGGTATGCAGAAAGATATGACTATTTATTTTATTTCTTGCATTTTGCAAATAACCAAAAAGAAAAGAGAGAAACATTCGCTTAATAAGGACTGAGCCTTAGGGCTGCCGACCTCCTGGTGGGACCTGGAGATCCCCCCGGATTACAACTGATAAGCTACAGCAATCAGTTCCTCTGGAGAAAATGGCTGCTTTGGAGGGCTCCTACCTAATGCAACAGACTGAGCACGTGAGCGCATGAAGCGGCCTTACACTGAATCAGACCAGGGGTCATTTCATAGAAAAAGAGGTGCAGGAGCTCATTAGCATAACTTTTTTGCATATGCCACACCCCCTGACATCACCAGAAGTGTGTCAGAAGGTAACACCCATAGTGCAGAAGGTAACCCCCACCGCTCAGGCTCCACTGGACTGTTTTGGATTGTTAGCTACTGGGGGGGGGGAACGTGCAGATCTGTCCTCGCAGAGGAGGGAGAGCTTGTACCTGAATAAAACTTGGTCTTAAAGGTGCCACTGGACTGTTTTGGACTGGGGGGCCTGGGGGGAGCTCTCCAACTTACATGGCTGCTTCTTGCTCTGACCGAGAGCTGCTGGGAGCAGGGGGTGGGGCTTGTTGCATGTGTCTGCCCCCTGGGCTCTTTACTGCTGGCGCTCCGCTCCTGTGAGCTCCTGCAGGAAATGACCCCTGGACAGTATGCGTCAGGGAGAAATTTCGGGATTTATTTCCTCCCTTCCATGCTGATTTCTCACCAAACCTCAATTTGTTGTACTCTAAAACACAAGTTCTCAAGGTCTGAACACTTAAAGCTGCCTTATACTGAATCAGGAGGAGCTGTGGTGGCTCAAGTTGTTAAGACGCTGAGCTGCAGACCGGAAGGTCGGTAGTTCAGCAGTTCGAGACCCGAGTGTGCCGCATGACGGAGTGAGCTCCCGTCTCTGGTTCCAGCTCCTGCCAACCTAGCAGTTCAAAACCAAGAAATTGCAAGTAGATAAATAGGTACCGCTTCAGTGGGAAGGGAACAGCATTCCAGGTGCCTCGGCGTTTAGTCATGCCGGCCACATGACCATGGAAACATCTTTGGACAGCGCTGGCTCTTCGGCTTGGAAACAGAGATGAGCATCGCAACCCTAGAGTCAGATTCGACTGGCTTTCGAGCAAGGGAAACATTTACCTTTACCTGAATCAGACCCTTGGTCCATCAAAGTCAGTATTGTCTACTCAGACTGGAAGCAGCTCTCCAGGGTCTCAGGTTGTGGTCTTTCACATCACCTACTGCCAGGTGCTTTAATTGGAGATGCCGGGGATTGAACCTGGGGCTTTCTGCATGCCAAGCAGAGGCTCTGCCCCTAAGCTACAGCCCCTGCCTGTTATGCTGAGTTTCTGCAGATCAAAGAAAACAGCACTTCACGCACCTGCAAATATAGTCAAACGAAATAAAGTATTGTGCTCAGAATTCACCATTCTGAGAATCTTCGCTTTCACATTTTAAAGGGCAATTTTAAATTGGGGGGGGGACATTGCTTGCATGCACCCATTCTTCACCCTTTTGTACGGTGTGCAAAAAGAGCAGTCCGTGTTACGCCTGTAATTTTGCAGCTGGCCAAAGTCCATCATAAAAGGAGAACTTCAATCTGTTCCCAGAAGCTGAACCACATGGGCTAGTGGTATGAATCTGCCCCGAAAAACAAATATAGGATATGGAAAAAATAAGATTCATAGCCACGTGTACTCGCTAGTCAGTCCACATAGCTCTGCCTGTTAAGTTTCTTCTCTGAGGATAGGAGTGCCGTTCAGAGCCAGAGTGCTGGGACAATTCCTGTTTCTGTTTTATTAAGGGGCTGAATTTGGAGAGAAAGTGGTAGCGTCACAAAAGAGAGTTTTTAATAAAAAGAAGAGGAGGAGGAGATTGGATTTATACCGCGCCCTGCACTACCCAAAGGTGTCTCAGAGCGGCTTCCAAACTCCTTTCCCTTCCCCTCCCCACAACAGACACCCTGTGAGGTCGGTGGGGCTGCGACAGCTCTTGACAGAAACTGCTCTTTTTCAAGAACAGCTCTTATCAGAACTACGCCTTGCCCAAGGCCATCCAGCCAGGTTCAAGTGGAGGAGTGGGGAATCAAACCCGGTTCTGCCAGATTAGAGTCCGTGCACTCAAGAAGAAGAGATTGGATTTATACCCCGCCCTGCACTACCCGAAGGAGTCCCAGAGCGGCTCACAAACTCCTTTCCCTTCCCCTCCCCACAACAGGCACCCTGTGAGGGAGGCGGGGCTGAGAGAGCTCTGACAGAAACTGCTCTTTTTCAAGGACAGCTCTTGTCAGAACTACGGCTTGCCCAAGGTCATCCAGCAGGTGCAAGTGGAGGAGTGGGGAATCAAACCCGGTTCTCCCAGATTAGAGTCCGCGCACTTCACCACCGCACCAAACAAAGAGCTGTCAGTGCGTCTGAGGCTTCTTTGGTATGTTGTCAGTGGGTTAAATGTAGGTTGAACGATTCCTGAAGAAGAATTTTTCGTTTGATTCACGCAGAGAGAACGTAAAAATCTTAATGGTTCACCAGTACTGGGGCTCAGAACTGTCCCGCC
>NW_015170515.1:0-4866 GCF_001447785.1 Gekko japonicus
CCCTGATCAGAACCAACGGTCTGTAATTAAATCAAAATAATTTGGGAGGGGGTACAAAGGGGGGTACCAGATGGGAGGGGGTACAAAGGAGAGGGAGATAAGGAGCAGCATGGGGGGGCAAAAACAGGTCAGCATACAGAATAGACAAAAAACATTTCCTGCAGCCACATTCAAGCCTTCAGGAATTTATTTTCCGAAGCCCCGAAGAGCCCAGTTCAGATTAAGGCTTGGGTAAGAAGAGGTTTCGGACATACCTGAAATGTCCCAAAAGGGTTTTATTTGCCCCCTTGGGTGGCTATACCTGCACTGAATACTACCCAGGAACATTTCAGGTTGAGGAAACAGTATAGGGAGGAGGCTGCGGCTATGGTCCTGCCCAATCAAAACTTGGACCTACAGCACATGGGGAAATAAGTTCTCCTCAGCTGCTGTGTAACTACAGAGAAGGTGAGTCAGATTGGGAGAATCATGACTTGACTTGTAGAATAACATATTGTGTACTTGAGGACTTAGAAAGAGGAAGGTCTTTCTCAGCACAGCAGAGACCCTTAAACCAGAAAGCCAGTTTGGTGTAGTGGTTAAGAGCAGTGGACTCTAATCTGGAGAACTGGGTTTGATTCCCCAGTCCTCCACATAAAGCCAGCTGAGTGACCTTGGGTCAGTCAGAGCTCTCTCAAAGCTCTCTCAGCCCCACCTACCTCACAGGGTGTCTGTTGTGGGGAGAGGAAGGGAAAGGAGATGGTAAGCCGCTCTGAGACTCCTACAGGTAGTGAAGGGTGGGGTATAAAATGAATTATTCTCCTCCTCCTCCTTTTTCTTCCAGAGAATGAAGCTGAAGTCCTTATGAATACAAAGGAAGTGCTCTGCCATAGAGCCATGGCCTCTCTCCAAAGATATTGTAAGTGGGAGGCAGGATTTCAGTGAGCTAATGGTGGCTGTGTCTCCTGGGGGCTCCCAGGGACACAGCCCACAAACCAGTGGTTAGAGAGGGGGTGCGAATGTGCGCACTCCCCAGGGATCCTTGCGATGGGTCCCTAGTCATGGGGTGCTGAGGGTCGCCTCTCCCCCGGCACACTGCTGGTGGATTGAGGTGTTCCTTTGCCCTGATGGTCTCTCTGCTGTATTCCTGCAAGGACTAAGCTACGCACACTCCATCAAGCGAGTGGAGGTCAGGCGGTAAGTAAGCATTCCTGTTGGCGAAGTCTAAAGTGAGTAAAGTTGAAATGAAACATTAGAGCGACTGCTTGCAGTCCTCCCCTACTAAGTGGGGGGGGAACTCTCCCCCCAGACAACAAAGCAAATTCAGAGCATCCTCGGGGGGGAGGGGGATGGAGCTATAAGCAATATGGACTATATTAAGGAGCCTACAAGAAGTGCCCAAGCAAAAGGCAAACATTCACGACTTTTGCAAAAAGAAAGGAAAAGAAAAGTAAACATCCCCAAAAATGGTGATTGAAAGCGGAGAAAGACAGATGGAATTTAAGAGGAAGTTAGAGGCTGGTCAGGTCAGGTGACCTGAATACCACAAACTTTACTAAAATGTGAACTGTTAGGGCGACCCCTACTGGTACAAAAAAAAGATAAAGAACAGAGCCAACAATCGACAATCTACTACATGATTCCAAAGACAAGCGTTATGAAGACGGGAGAATCCTCAATAAGCTATAAATGATGTTTTGGGGCCGGTTGCAGATTGAAAGCGAAGTAAAGCGGAGGGACTTGTACCCAATCTACATAAAGAAGAAAATGTGCCCCGTGTTTATGGACAGACTCTCTAGAAGAAAATTAGGCCCTAAAAGGAAAGAACTGAAACTGTTTTTAAGGTTGGTTAGACTCGCCATAATAATATGGACCACTAGGAGAAGAAGATAAAAATTGTAATGAAGGACAGGGAGATGAGATAGCATATATATGATTAAAGAAGTCCTGGTTTTAAGAGAGGGGACGGTTACCAAGTGGGGGAACAACATTTTTAAAAATGAGATGCTGATGTTTCCTGATGTTTGCACTGGCGAAAATTAATTATGCTCTTGTTTGTCTCTTTGAATGGTCTGATTAGCTGGAATGGATATAAGAGAAGCGATATACTTTTTGATCACCTTCAATGTTAACAAATCTTAATTGTTTTAAAGCTAATTTTGTAAGCAATGTAGGACCACCACCTCTTGGATTTTTAGTGGGTTTTTTCCTTTACTTTCACCTGTAGTTTGTAGTTACCCCTCCTTGTTTCTTTGTAGTTTATAGAAAATGCAATAAAATAATCCCCTGCGGTGGGCCAAAAAACCCCCAAACATATTGGAAGTGCGTCAACTTGAGTGGGCATGTTCCGATAAACATGCTTGACACAACAACCTTACTCCCATATGCAGACATTCATTGAAGTAATGCTGAAGGTCTGGCAAGGGCTTATGAGAGGCTTGCCACTCCCTCAGTCGGGGTAAATTAACGGTAAAGGTTCCCTTGCTCGAAAGCCAGTTGAATCCAACTCTGGGGTTGCGGTGCTCATCTCCATTTCAAAGCCGAAGAGCCAGCGCTGTCCGAAGACGTTTCCGTGGTCATGTGGCTGGCATGACTAAACACCAAGGCGCATGGAATGCTGTTACCTTCCCACCAAAGTGATACCTATTTATCTACTTGCAATTTCTTGCTTTTGAACTGCTAGGTTGGCAGGAGCTGGAACTAAAGATGGGAGCTCACTCCATCATGTGGCACCTGGGTCTCGAACTGCTGAACTACTGACCTTCCACAGCCTGCAGTTCAGCGTCTTAACCACTTGAGCCACCGCAGCTCAGTCGGGGTAGGAGATCCCTTTTCCTAAGTCCTAAAGCATTGTGTGCACCATTACATCACTTCCTGTGAAAACTCAGATGTTACAGAGGGTAGCTCTAGGGATTGCTGGCAACCCTATGGTTTGACCATAAGGTTTCCAGTGATTCCTAGAGCTACTAAAAACCACACGAGGGTTTTCACAGGAAGTAAAATAATTGCACACACTGTGCTGCTGCCCCCCCCATGCCCCTACTCTCAAACCTCCCACTGGCTACAGGCACAGCCTGGCACCCCCAATTTATCAATCCAGCAGCTGTTCATATTTATTGCACTTTGATATTCTTTGAGCAGCATCATTCGGAAGAAACAATAACAGATTGCAAGGCAGGTGAAAGCACAGATTCCATGGGCTGCATCTGCTACCATTTCTCCAAACTCTTCAGCATTTGCACAGTGATACTGTGAACGGAAACATATCCTTTACCCCCCCACCCATTGAGATAAATGCAGTTGCAGTGACATATTGAGTCAGTTTCCTCTTAAAGTGAAAAAATAATGAAAATAAAGATCACCTTTCTTAAAGAGGGAGGGGGAAATGACAGTCTGATTCCAGATCTCAACTTGGGTACACCTTGTGAATGAAATATATAGCCTTCCTTATGCAGAACTATCCCCCCCACCCGCCCTTGACTCGATTTGAGAAGGGCTCTCACAGACCACAGGAAAGATCTGGCAAGCTGCTTGCCTTATACATTAATGACAGCTTGGATTTAGCCGTGTGGCAGAGGAATGTGACGCTTCTGCAAATGATTATTTGGGGATGGAGAAAGCCTTCCCAGCAATACCTTTCTTTCTAAGGAGTTTAAAGTCTCTACGGTATTTGGTTAAATAGACACTGAAATGACAGCTCATCCCTAGAAAAGACTCTTAAATTAGAAAGAAATCTGGCTCACACTGGGTTTAAGAAAATCTCTGGAACCTTTTTTCCCCCCATCCTGCATCCCTGAAAGAAATGAAGAGTTTATATAAAACCCAGATGTTGTTACTCAGTGTCGATGCTGGTGAATAATAACAGACATCCCCCCCCAAAAAAAAGCTAACAAACAATATATAAGACACAGGGTGCGGTCACACGAACGAGATAAAGCACGTTCAGATCTGCACATTCCTCCCCCCCCCCATAGCTAGCAATCCAAAACAGTCCAGTGGAGCCTAAGCAGTGGGTGTTGCCTTCTGACACACTTCCGGTGATGTCAGGGGGTGTAGCATATGCAAATAAGTTATGCTAATGAGTTATGCTAATGAGCTCCTGCACCGCTTTTTCTATGAAATGACCCCTGGTTCTGAGGCTCCCCAGAGGATGCATATTATTTGTTTACTTACTTCATTAGTAATCCACTTTTCTAACTGAGACTCAAGACTGATAACACAATTAAAACAAGGTAATAAGAATAATATAAAACATACAACAGTGAATTAACACTGGAGTATAAAATCAGATGTGATCCACTGGAGAAGGAAATGGCAACCCACTCCAGTATCTTTGCCAAGAAAACCCCATGGACAGTAACAAAAGGCTAAAAAATATGATGCCGGAAGATGAGCCCCTCAGGTCAGAAGGTGTCCAAACAGTGAATTAACACTGGAGTATAAAATCAGATGTGATCCACTGGAGAAGGAAATGGCAACCCACTCCAGTATCTTTGCCAAGAAAACCCCATGGACAGTAACAAAAGGCTAAAAAATATGATGCCGGAAGATGAGCCCCTCAGGTCAGAAGGTGTCCAACATGCTACTGAGGAAGAGCAGAGGGCAAGTACAAGTAACCCCAGAAAAAGTGAAGCGGCTGGGCCAAAGCCGAAAGGACGCTCAGTTGTGGATGTGTCTGATGGTGAAAGGAAAGTCCGATGCTGCAAAGAACAATATTGCATAGGAACCTGGAATGTAAGATCTATGAATCAAGGTAAGCTTGACGTGGTCAAAAATGAGATGGCAAGACTGAACATCGAAATCTTAGGAATCAGTGAACTTAAGTGGAAAGGAATGGGCGAATTTAACTCAGAAGACCATTATATCTACTACTGTGGCCAGGAATCT
>NW_015170515.1:6979-9615 GCF_001447785.1 Gekko japonicus
AGCGCTGAAGAATAGATTCTTTTGAACTATGGTGCTGGAGAAGACTCTTGAGAGTCCCTTGGACTGCAAGGAGATCAAATCAGTCAATCCTCAAAGAAATCAACCCTGACTGTTCCCTGGAAGGCCAGATAATTAAACTGAAGCTCAAATACTTTGGCCACCCAATGAGAAGGGAGCACTCCCTGGAGAAGACCCTGATGCTGGGAAAGATTGAAGGTCAAAGAAGATGGGGACGGCAAAGGATGAGATGGTTGGACAGTGTCTTCGACGCAACGAACATGAAATTGAGCCAACTTCAGAGGGCAGCGGAAGACAGGAGGGCCTGGCGGGAGCTGGTCCCTGGGGTCACAAAGAGTCGGACTCGACTGTGCGACTGAACAACAACAAATAAAATCAGGGCACTAACAAAACGCACTCTCTGTGTTTGTATGTATGTGTTAAGCAGTGTCAAGTCATTTCCAACTTATGACCACCATATGAATTAATGTCCTCCAAAATGTCCTATTGCTCAGCTTTGGCAAACTGAGGGCTGTGGCTTGAACTTTTCCCTGGCATTATTGTCTTTCCCAGTGCCTCTTGTCTTCTCATAATCAAAGTACAACAGCCTCGGTTTAGTCATTTTAGTGCGGTCACGAACAAGATAAAGCGGGGAGGAGGCTATTTCCTCTGGAGGAATTTGACCTGCAGTTGCACCATCACACAGTCCTTGGAAGTTGCGGGCAGAGCCCGCCACTGCATGATCAGATGCAACCACGAGTGAGTCACAGGTTTTTTGTTTTGCTGTTTGTTTCCGATGCACTTAAACGAGGAATCGATGAATTGCATCTCCATACTGAGGGGTCCCTATGGAGTTTGCAATGATGTGGATATTGAGAAGGGGGGGGAAACAATGGCATGGAGCCGGGATGGCCTGACCAGACCATCACAATGCAATGAGAGCACGCTGGAGTGATCAGACATGGGAAAGTCCATCCGTGGCCCATCACAACCTGTTTGCTACCGGATTTTCCTCGGTGTCTTTTTACTTCGGTTTTGCGGCAGAGCAGAACAGGTTGCCGGTGGCTGTGGGGCGCTTCCCAGATGTTCGTGTCTGATCGTGCCATTAAATCCTCCCAGCATTGGCAGCTATGTCGGAGCTAATTATGTGTGTGATCGCAGCCACAACAACACAACGTAAAACAAAAGAACGTTTGAAAGAGCAGAAACAAATGTAAAGGCAAACACATTCAGTCCTGAATGATGGCAACGATAAAGGATCAAATGAAACAGTGGTTGAGAAATGCTGCCAGAGATGGTGGGATTGTGGAAGGATAACAGGGATGACTTCTGGTGGATTTCTGAGGAAGAAATTCACATGCACACATGAAGTTGCCTTATACTGAATCAGACCTTTGGTCCATCAAAGTCGGTATTGTCTACTCAGACTGTCAGTTGCTCTCCATGGTCTTGGACAGAGGTCTTTCCCATCACCTTCTGCCAGCTTTTAACTGGAGATGCTGGGGATCGAACCTGGGACCTTCTGCATGCCAATCAGATGTTCTATCACTGAGCCACAGTCCCTCCCCAAAACCTTGGGCCAGCCCTGGATGGGTCACCATACCAAGTACACATGAAGCTGCCTTATACTGAATCAGACCCTCAGTCCATCAAAGTCAGTATTGTCCACTCAGACAACCAGTGTGATGTAGTGATTAAGAGCAGTGGGCTCTAATCTAGAAAACTGGGTTCGCATCCCCACTCCTCCACATGAAACCTGCTGGGTGACCTTGAGCCTTTTACAGTTCTCTTAGAACTCTCCCAGCTCCACTTACCTCACAAGGTGTCTGCCATGGTGAGAGGAGCGGAAGGTGATTGTAAGCTGATTTGAGACTCCTTAAGGTAGAGGAATTGAGCCAACTTCAGAGGACAGCGGAAGACAGGAAGGCCTGGCGTGATCTGGTCCATGGAGTCGCAAAGAGTCGGACTCAACTGTGCGACTGAACAAGAACAACAAGGTAGAGGAAAGTGGGGTGTGAAAACCTCTTCTTCTTCTTCTTCTTCTTCTTCCTCCTCCTCCTCCTCCTTCTTCTCCTCCTCTTCTTCTGCTTCTGCTTCTTCTCATGAACACACACATGAAGCTGCCTTGTACTGAATCAGAGCATTGGTTCATCAAGGTCAGTAGTGTTCTGAAGATCGTTTCCAGTGATTCCTAGAGCTACCTCTTTCTCTTCTTTCTACTCTGTAGTAAGAAATTCTTGTAAGTAGATGAGACCGTATTTTTCTTTATTTTCTTTTTTTCTCCCCTGGGATGCTGCCACCCCCAACAACTCTTCTGCCTAAGCTTTTATTTTAGTCTTATTGATTCCCAAAATGAGTACACGGAAAGGTTGCTTTTATGTGTCAAACAGCCCATAGTCATGTTCAATTTTTTTTTAGAAAAAAGCATTTATTATTTTTACCATCCTCTAGGGAGCAGAGATGCATGGCACTTCCTTACTCCTCTAAGGTACTACTGGACTCAAACCTAGGTTCATTTTAAGTTCAAAATAGCCTTGTGAGTTAGACTTAAGAACATAAGAACATAAGAGACGCCAATGTTGGATCAGGCCAAAGGCCCATCCAGTCCAACACTCTGTGTCACACAGTGGCCAGAAATA
>NW_015170515.1:9822-12434 GCF_001447785.1 Gekko japonicus
GCTGAACTACTGACCTTCCACAGCCTGCAGTCCAGCATCTTAACCACTTCAGCCACCGCAGCTCAACTTAGAGGAAAGCAAATGATAGGCCCAACGTGAGTTGTTCATACTGACCAGAAATTTGAAAGTAGGTCTTCTCAGGCTTAGTCCAGCATTCTAATCACTACACCATGCTAGCTACGCTACATGTAGCGCTTTAACCTTTCCTCATAGGGAAAGTGTTCCAACCCTTTTATCATTCGAATTGCCCTTTTCTGCACTTTTTCCAAAGCTATAATATCCTTTTTAAGGTGTGGTGCCCAGAACTGCACACAGTATTCCAAATGAGGTCTCACCATTGATTTATATAGGGGCATTATTATATTGGCTGATCTGTTTTCAATACCCTTCCTAATAATCCCCAGCATAGCATTGGCCTTCTTTATTGCAGTCACACACTGTCTCAACATTTTCAGTGAGTTATCCACTACAACTCCAAGATCTCTCTCTTGATCAGTCTCTGCCAGTTCAGACCCCATCAATGTGTATTTATATTTAGGATTTTTAGCTCCAATGTGCATCACCTTGCACTTGGCCACATTGAACCCCATTTGCCATGTTGACGCCCACTCGCCCATCCTTGACAGATCCCCTTGGAGTGCCTCACAATCCTCACTGGTTTTCACCACCCTGAACAACTTTGTATCATCCGCAAATTTAGCCACTTCACTGCTTACTCCCATCTCCAAATCATTAATGAACAAGTTAAAAAGCAGTGGACCAAGTACTGATCCCTGCGGTACCCCACTGCTTACCACCCTCCACTGAGAAAATTGCCCACCTACACTCACTCTCTGTTTTCTATGAACTAGCCAGTTTTTGATCCATAAAAGAACTTGTCCTTCTATCCCATGATTTTTGAGCTTACTTAGGAGCCTTTGATGAGGAACTTTATCAAAAGCTTTCTGGAAGTCAAGGTAAATAATATCTATTGGATCCCCCTTGTCCACATGTTTGTTCACCCCCTCAAAGAACACTAACAGGTTAGTGAGACAAGATCTTCCCTTACAGAAACCGTGCTGAGTCTGCCTCAATAGGTTTTGTTCATCTATGTGCCTACTAATTCTTTCCTTAATAATGGTTTCCACCAATTTACCCGGTATCGACGTCAGACTGACTGGCCTGTAATTTCCCGGATCTCCTCTGGAACCCTTTTTAAAGATGGGAGTGACATTAGCTACCTTCCAATCCTCAGGAATGGAGGCAGATTTTAAGGAAAGATTACATATCTTTGTCAGGAGATCTACAAGTTCACATTTGAGTTCTTTCAGAACTCTCGGATGTATGCCATCTGGGCCTGGTGATTTTTCAGTTTTTAAGTTGTCTATCAGTTTTAGGACCTCCTCTCTCATCACCTCAATCTGACTCAGGTCTTCCAACACCCCTCCTGAAATCAGTGGTTCTGGAGTGGGCAAGCACTTCTCATCTTCCACAGTGAAGACGGAGGCAAAAAATGCATTTAGCTTCTCAGCCATTTCCCTATCATCCTTCAATACTCCTTTTACCCCTTGGTCGTCCAAGGGCCCCACTGCCTCCCTGGCTGGTTTCCTGTTTCTAATGTATTTGAAGAAAGTTTTATTGTTGGTTTTTACGTTTTTTGCTATATGCTCCTCATATTCCCTTTTTGCCTGCCTGACCTCAGACTTGCATTTTATTTGCCATAGCCTGTGTTCCGTTTTATCAGCCTCACTGTGACTAGCTTTCCACTGCTTAAAGGAATTCTTTTTACTTTTTACAGCCTCCATTACTCTGTTTGTTAACCACTCCTTCTTCTCCTTCTTCTCCTTCTTCTCCTTCTTCTCCTTCTTCTCCTTCTTCTCCTTCTTCTCCTTCTTCTCCTTCTCCTTCTCCTTCTCCTTCTTCTTCTTCTCCTTCTTCTTCTTCTTCCTCCTCTTCCTCTTCCTCTTCCTCTTCTTCTTCTTCTTCTTCCTCCTCTTCCTCTTCCTCTTCTTCTTCTTCTTCATACCCTAGAAGAAGAAGCACACTGGAAGACAGCAAAAGTCTGTATGTCCCAGCACCCTATTGATTACCTTCAGCCTGAGAACACAAGTAGAGCTTTCACTGATCAAATCAAAAATCTATCTTGTGTAGCATCTCAGTTCCCACAGAGGACAGCCCATTGCTTCCAGAAAGACCAGAGGAGGAACACGGAGAACCCCTTCCATAATGTCTTTCATAACAGAATATATTCAGAGCACAATAACTAGGGTTGCCAGGTCCCCCCAGTGTGCGGGGGACCCCCTGGTCTCTGACACTCCCCTCTGGTGCCATCCAACAGGCCAGTGGAACAAAGTTACTGCCCCAAATGTGCTGTGCCTATGTCACCCGGGAGTGACATAGGCACATCAATGACATCAGGGGTGACACTCTAGTTTTTGGGCAAAACTCTATGGTACAATTAGCTTCAAACCATAGAGTTTTGCCCAAAAACCAGATCATTGACCCCAACATCACTGATGGGCCTACATCACTTCCAGGTAAAATAGGCATGGTGTGCTTCTTCCCTCCCCTCTCCCAGAGCATCCCAGCAAGTCTGCTGCTGGCTTGTAAGAACATAAGAACATAAAAGAAGC
>NW_015170516.1:0-12118 GCF_001447785.1 Gekko japonicus
CCCCACTGTAGCTACGGGCCTGATCTACATGATTTAAAATAAACACCTTTCCTTTTGTTTATGGTGGTAGAAAGTGCTGAGAAAGCTGCAGCTGACTCATGGTGTCCCCAGAGTGGTTTCTTTTTTCTTCTTCTTTTTTCATGTTTAAAATGTTTATTAAGTATGGTGACCCCAGAGTGGTTTCTTTCTTCTTATTCTTCTTCTTTTTTCATGTTTAAAATGTTTATTGAAGTATAACATATCAAGACATAAAATAACTGCAAAACAGTATACAAATGTCCTGAGAATCCAAAATTACAAACCAACCAGTTAGTCACCACTACAAATTTTTACCACATACATCAACAGTCATAACAAACTAAGTTAGTACTAAATCCGATCTCCTATACATAGGCTGCAGTCACACGGCCGGGAAAATGCAGGGGGGAGCGTGGCTGTTTACCCCGGGGCAAAATAACGTGTGTTTGCGCGATCAGACCTCCCGTGGAGGTCCCGTGGTTAGGGGGAGGTGCCGATCACAGGACAATCCTGCAGAGTGTCAAAGAAGCGTCGCGGCACGGCAAACTGGTTTTTTTTTTTCCTTTGGACACCGAAGTGTGCTCCTGCTCCATTGGGTGCTTGTGCGCATCCCGTGGAGACTTGGGGAAAAAAACCTTTTTGCGAGGGGACATGGGCGTGCGCCAGATGCCATAAACTACCACCAGAAAAGCAATCAGACGCCCACCCTTGCCCCTCGGGTTAGCCACAGGAACTCTACGCTTCCCAGATATGGTGCTGTGATCGCGCCCAGAAAATCCGCCTATCTTCTGTCTCTGTAGCATGGCTGCTGCTCCGTGTGACCGCAGCCATAGATGCTATGTGAGCTATGAATCCCATAGAATTGAGTCAAATCTAAAAGATAACATCTTCAGGAGTCTGCTGCTCTGATTCACAAGAGGAGTCTCGGCAGTAAGGTGGAGGTCAGGTTAAACTCAAAAGTGTAGCCATGTGTGATAACTCATCCTAGAAGGAAGCACATTATTTTCAGCCATTGTAATGTACTCCGCCCTGACCACGTGCGCGACTGTTGGGCCATGCGGTCATGCCGAACAGCAGAGCTTCACTCCCCTGAGAACAATAGCCGAGCGGATCCTAGCCTGCACCTATCAGAGGGCCAGGTCCGCGGCTGAGAGCCTATGGGACTCTCGGCCACTGTAAATAGCCTATAGAGAAGTAGGGGGGGTGTTTTGGTGGTGGGTTTTCTGGGCATAAATACTGGCCTGTGAGCCGGCAGTCCTTGTCTTGTTCTATCCTAATAAAAGTACTTTGCTGAAATCACTCAACGCTTCTCAGTACTTTTCAGCCATGAAGTCAAGTACAGGGTACCAGGTACGTACAAATTTATCATATGTTTTGCTGGAACTGTTTTGTGCTCGGTCCACAATATTAGAGATCTTATTCATCACGAACTGATCCCAGATCTTGTCATACCAGGATGACAGTGTCAGAGGTGTTGGAGATTTCCAGTTTGCCGCAATCAGAGGTGGTCTGCCATTGCTTGCCTCTGTGGAGCAGCCACAGATTTCCTTGGTCTCCCAGCCAACTACTAACGAGAACAGGCCCTGCTAAGCAGCCGAGATTTTGCTTGATTGGGCTAGCCTGGGCCATCCAGGTGCGGACAGCTTTAACTTACATGGCACTGAAGATTAAGAAGTGGTCATGAAGTTAGAAAGCCTTTATTGGGATAGGTGCAATCCAATATATTACACAGAGGTTCACATGTATGAAGGTTTGTCTTCTGGGCAGAAGCTGTGGCTGTGAGCTCCGTGCAATAAGCTTGTTGTGAACTTACAAGGAAGAAGTTCCTTCTGGTAAAGTGTAAGTTCCTCACCTGAAGAATCTGAAAGAGGCAGAGAGAGATGCAGAGCAGGAACCCGTCCTGTCCTAGCAGACTCTGTCCCTTGTGGATGTGACCTGGCAGCAGCATGGGAGGAAGCCCCTGGCCTTCTTCTGCAAGACTCATGAGCTCAACCAAGACCTGACATGGATGCTCTCTGCTTGCAGCTTGTAGGCTGCTAGAGCAAAAGAAAAAAAAGGAATAGTGCAGTGGGCAAAAGCATAGTTTGATTCCGTTATACCACCTAAGCTTTTTCACAGCGATCTGTGTAGCAGAATCAAGCAGCTCAAACAGCAAGAGAAACTATCCCTGGCCTCTCCAGTTAAATAGAGTAGGCAGTAGGTGAGATGAAAAGCCTCAGCCAGTCTGAGTGGAGAATACCAGCCTTGATGGACCAATCAGGACAGGTGGTGAGCTCCCCATCATGGGCAGTCTTCAAGCAGCAGCTGAACAAATACTTGTCAGCAGGGTTCATTTCATAGAAAAAGAGCTGCAGGAGCTCATTAGCATATGGTATGCTAATGAGCTACTAGGCTATTAGCATATTCCACACACCCTGATATCACCAGAGGTGATGTCAGAAGGGGAAGCAAAAGGGAGGGAGACATCTTCAAAAGCCTCCCCTTCCCTTCCCCAGCTGGCCTTTAAACTTTAAACCCCTTCTCACTAGAGTTGGTCCACAGAAAGAGGGAAGAGGGAAGGAAAGAGAGAAATATAGAGAAGGAAAGAAGAAAGAAAAGAAGGAAGGAAAGAGGGGATAAAAAGAGAGAAGGAAAGAAAGAGAAGGGAAGAAGGAAGGAAAGAGGGGATAAAAAGAGAGAAGGAAAGAGGGAAAGAAAGAGAAGGGAAGAAGAAGGGAAGAAAGGAAAAAAAGAGGAAAAGGAGAGAATGAAAGGAGGGAAAAAGAGAAGAGAAGAAGGTGGGAAAGAAAGAGAGAGAGAGAAGAAGGAGGAAAAAGGAAAAGGAGAGAGCAAAAGGAAGGAAAGAGAAAAAGGAGATAAGGAAAGAAGGAAAGAAGGAAAAGAAAGAGAGAAGGGAAAGGGAAGTCAACAGTGGGGCTCTCCGGGCATCCCCCGAGCTGCAGCACTTCTGCATGGGCCCAGAGAACCTGGCGGCAGGGCTCTCCGGGCCTCCCCCCGGGCCCAGCACTTTTGCATGGGCCCGGGGGACTTGGCTGCGGGGCTCTCTGGGTGTCCCCCCAGCTGTAGTGCTTCTGCGCAGGGTGCTGGGGGCGGGGCTTGCCGCTGCCACCATTTGTGCAGGCTTCTGGGATGCCGTAGCAGCGCTCTGGTATGCTCCAGCCCCAAAAGACCCCTGCTTGTCAGGGATCCTTTAGGCTGGTCCTGCATTGTTCAGGGGGTTGGACTACATGGCCTATATGGCCCCTTCCAACTCTATGATGCTATGGAATTAACCCCACCAGTAACCCATTTTCAAATACAGCGAAGTCAGGCTGAAGACTTTAGCCGTGTATGTGCAAAACAACATTTGAATCACCCATTGTTTCCTTTCTCCTAGCAGAAGTGTAAAGACAAGAAGTGAAAACAAGAGTTCACAAAGCAGAAATCGAGCATCACAACCAACATCACCTGGACATCTCTTCCCAGGATGGATGCTGCCCCAGAAGATTTTAATAACACTAATTATAGTTACCCTCATTTCCAAAATGTCAGTAATGGAAGAGGAGAGAGTTTCGATGTTAAATATGTAGTGATTACTATCACTGTATCAGTCATGTGCATTTTCGGAGCCATGGGGAATGGAATTGTCATCTGGCTTCTTGGCTTCCACATTAAGAGGAATCCTTTTATGACCTACATCCTGAACTTGGCTGTTGCTGATTTGGGGGTCCTCCTATCAGTTACGCTTATAACTAGCAGTTTATGTATACGTCTGCTTGGTCATATCAACATTGATACATTTAACCTTGTTTTACTTGTGTTCTTTCCTCTGTTCCTGTTAACATACAGCACTGGTCAATGTCTCCTGATGGCTATCAGCGTTGACAGGTGTGTGGCCGTCTTCTTCCCACTTTGGCATCAATGCAAGCAGCCTCCACGTTTGTCCACCATTGTATGTGCAGTACTATGGGTCCTCTCTGTCTTGCTTACTGCAATCACCTTCACTCTCATGTTTTATCATACAGATGAAGCAAGAATCGCAATGTTAACCCAGTTGATTGTGAATGCCCTGCTGTGCCTCCCAGTCATGACGATTGCCACCGTGTCCCTCTTCATCAGAGTCTGTTTGAAAGCCCGACAGCATCGGAGGGGGAAGCTTTTGACCATCGTCTTGCTCACTCTTCTCTTCTTCCTCCTCTTTGCTTTCCCACTGAATGTCATTTCCACCCTTTCCTTTTTCATTTACTTACCAAACTACTTAGTACACAGTGCACTTCTGTTAGCCTGTTTAAATAGTGGTGTAAACCCCGTCATTTATTTCCTGGTTGGGAGACAATGGAAGTCCAGACGTAGAGAGGGCATGAAGATGATCCTCCAGAAGGTTTTCAAGGAGGAAGAAGGCTGCACTGAGGAAACCCCAGTTGAAACCCAGTCATGATGCCCATTCCAAGCGCCAAAACCTTCTTCCATTCTCACAGGCAGATTCTCCATTAAGGTTCTCCGTTTTAAAATTCATCAGGAAAACCTGTAAGGTTAGAATAGATAGTGTTACAAAGCCTTTTTAAAATGGATTCTCCTTTTCTACACAGTCCCTGACATCCTTTAAAGAGGAATCACACCACTGCAACTGGGAAGAAAGGGATTAATAATTATCACATCACATTCTATGTAGTATAGCCAGGAGATCATAAGATTGTCTGCCAATCAGAAGTTTCAGCTCTTTAGTATGATGCACCACTAGGTGGCAAACGAGAGTTGTTTTTAAGGCAAGAGACATTTCAGAGGTGGTTTGTCTTTGTCTTCTGGACAGATGAGCCAGTCAGACTTGAGCACTGAAGTAGTCAATCACCTTCCATTTCTTGAAGCTCACAATCCCATTGATGAAAAGAGGTGACCAGTGTTCCCTCTAAGCTGAGTTAGTCCGAGCTAGCTCACAGTTTTTTAGCCTCCAGCTCACACATTTTTGTCCTGGCTCAGGAAGGATGGCTCCAGAGCAAACTAATTTATGCAGTAATCAAATCACTCGCTCACAACTTTAATGCCAGTAGCTCACAAAGTAGAATTTTTGCTCACAAGACCCCACAGCTTAAAAGGAACATTGGAAGTTACCATAAGTTGGTTATCTTTGCAGGTGGAAGAATATATATGTGGAGGGAGGAAAACTCTTGCTTGTCCTTTGTGGCCAGAGCAACAGGTGGGACCAACCCTGAAGTAGCCATTATAATATTCCCTTTTACTGCAGTTCTATGCTGCACCATCAGGGATGCAAAACCACAACTAGTTCATAGTCCAAGGTGAATTCATTCCTCATCTATCATAGAAACACTGTTCACCATGATCTTTCCTAAAGATGGCACTTTTTTCCTTGGGGAACCTTCCATTTGAAAGACAATTTGGTGTAGTGGTGAAGTGCGCGGACTCTAATCTCGGAGAGCCGGGTTTGATTCCCCACTCCTCCACTTGTACCTGGCTGGATGACCTTGGGCAAGCCGTAGTTCTGATAAGAGCTGTCCTTGAAAAAGAGCAGTTTCTGTCAAGAGCTCTCTCAGCCCCACCTACCTCCCAGGGTGTCTGTGGTGGGGAGGGGAAGGGAAAGGAGTTTGTAAGCCGCTCTGAGACTCCTTTGGGTAGTGAAGGGCGGGGTATAAATCCAATCTCTTCTTCTTTTCTTCTTCTTCATCACTGCCTTCTTTCCCTGGAGAGCAGACAGGAGCACCGGTAGCCAGTCTGTCCATTAACCAAGTGAAGAAGAAGAGGAGGAGGAGGAGATTGGATTTATACCCCACCCTTCATTCCTGGGTCTCAGAGTGGCTTACAAACACCCTTCCCTTCCCTTCCCCTCCCCACAACCGACAACCTGTGAGGTAGGTGGGGCTGAGAGAGCTCTGACAGAAACTGCTCTTTCTCAAGGACAGCTGTGCCAGAACTACGGCTTGCCCAAGGTCATCCAGCCCCACCTACCTCCCAGGGTGCCTGTTGTGGGGAGGGGAAGGGAAAGGAGTTTGTAAACCGCTCTGAGACTCCTTTGGGTAGTGAAGGGCAGGGTATAAATCCAGTCTCCTCTCCTTTTAGGAGGATGGGATACTGGGCAGGATAGTTTGATGAGTATACAATCATGCTGTTTGTAGACCAATACAAGAGTAGAGAGTTACATCTGGCACCTCCGGGGCAAATTCTATGCATGCTGGTGGAGCAGGGCTGTACCCGTTCTTGTTTCAACTGTAAAATCCTCTGTGTATTTGCTTAAGTGCTCACTGAGTTCAGAGGAACGTCATCCCAAGAAAGCATGTCTACAACTGCATACTTACCCTTTTTTTCCTGAAAGGTCCATGTACCACACACTTCTTGGTCCTCAGCAAGTTACTAAATCATTCTAATAACACACCCAGACTACATATTCCTTGCACATGCATTGTACTTTAATTTCCTATTCAATATCTTGTTGATGGCCTTATATCCAGTGCAAATCTGTTTATTCTCTTGCCAGGTGCTTTCACAGAGAAATAGAAGGAGAAAACTCATTTATTTTCTTGCTCCCTGGTAAATGTTTTACAGGCTCAAATTAAAGCTTTCTGGGACACTGAGGTGGACAGTATCAAGGCTTTTCAAGATCACCACTAGGTCTAGTCCATGTCTCTGAACTACTGACCAACCACAAACAAGTCCTCCTTGTTGTGAAGCTGATCATTGTGGGTTCTTGTCCAGCATGTCAAAAGGAGCAGCAGCCATGGATGTGTAAGTCTCTGTGGTTCTTCTGGTCTCTATGAACTAATGGAAGGATCAGTGGGCAGCACCGGATGTGGTGGTCTTTTCAGAGGGTGATGCCAAGGCATTTCCCCCAGCAGCTTACCCAGCACAGACTGTACTCCCAACAACAGCTCTTCAAGCCCCTTAAAGGCTATTATATTGGTGGCTGTGCCCTTCTATAGGTCAAAAGGAAACAGAAAGCAAAAAGGAGAGGAGAGGGGGAACCTCTTCATATTTATTTGTTCTGAGAAGGCTATATGTAGAGTGTTCTGTCACAGATATGGCCAAGATTAAAGACGTAGCTGGTCTTGACCAGAAGAGATCACAGGTGATGTTTTTACACACTAAAACCAAATCTGGATTCACATCTCAGCTACACATCCCATTGAGGGAGTTCAGAGATCCAAGGTAGAATAGTGTTGTAAAGAGACAAGAAACAATGGAGTAAGACAATAATATTGCCTTTTGTAGATTAGAAGCCATGTAACCCATGTAAAAAAGAAATTATATGCTGAGGCCCAGGTGCAGAAGGGTCTGAGGGTGAGAAGAATGTACAACATCATGGAAGCAAAGCTATAGTGCAAAAATGGGGTGTATTGGTTGAAGGCCAACAGATATTTATATGCATAAGAAACTTATTATCACCATTTTATTGTTGAGATAAAAATTACCAAGAATAAGGACATAATAGACGCTATGTTGGGTCAGGCCAATGGCCCATCCAGACCAACATTCTATCATTTTTTATATTGTTCAAGTACAGATAACGTTGCATGCTGTTTGAAGTTATAAGATAACTAGTTAGCCAAGAATGTGCACCCTTGTCAGGTGGGATAGCTAGCTATTGTTTAGAGATGCTTTTAAAAACCTATAAATATGGGAGGGCTCTTTTTGTAGCAGGAACTCCTTTGCATGTTAGGCAACACACCCCCAATGTAGCCAATCCTCCAAGAGCTTACAGTGGCCCCTGTAAGAAGAGGACTGGCTACATTAGGGGTGTGTCGCCTAATATGCAAATTAGTTCCTGCTACAAAAGAGTCCTGTGGGAAGTTAAAATTGATTGGGGACCTTACTCATAGAAAGGACTCCATGCTTGTGACCTTTTTATCTTTGGGTAAGATACTTTTATGGACTCATGTAATTACTTTGCTTTTTTAACTATGCAACAGTAATGGATGGTATAATTTATTTTGCTGAGTTAATGTGTGTAAAAGATACATATACTTATATGGTAATAAAGTATAAAATGGAAGCCAAGAATCCTTAAAAGTTTCATGTGTACTATACTAATAACAAACCAGAAAAGTTCTTAAGAACATAAGAACATAAGAGAAGGAATGCTGGATTGCGCCAATGGCCCATCCAGTCCAACACTCTGTGTCACACAGTGGCCAAAACCCAGGTACCATCAGTAGGATCACCAATGGGACCAGAACTCCAGAAGCCCTCCCACTGTTGCTCCCCAAGCACCAGGAATATAGAGCATCACTTCCCCAGACAGAGTGTTCCATGTAGACCTAGTGCTTAATAGCCACTCATGGACTTCTGCTCTTAAGAACATAACAGAAGCCATGTTGGACCAGGCCAATGGCCCATTCAGTCCAACACTCTGTGTCACACAATGGCCATTAGGAGGTACACCAGTGGGTGTACCATACGCGTTTCAGCCCCTACCACTACCTTTGATGGAAGTGACACACATCCTGACAAATGGGATATTTGCTACCAGAATAATTTGGAGAATTTGCACAGCTACTATCTATGGCCCACTATACAAACTTGTAGCAAATGCAAAGCATATAAGAAAGCAACATCTGGTCATATATATGTATTTCTGGATGTGTGTCATTGTAAAATAAAGAATATTGACCACTGAGAAGGTCCAAAGGGGCTGAAACACGTATGGTCCTTAGGTCACAAGTTTTACCCATCAATTGGATATGTATAACTATCAGCTTTGATTATATAAGCTTTAAGAGTCTGATACCCCCCAAGCACCAAGAATACAGAGCATCACTCCCACAGACAGAGTGTTCCATCTTTACCTTGTGGCTAATAGCCACTGATAGACCTCTGCTCTTTATGTTTATCTAATCCCCTCTTGAAGCTGTATATGATTGTACTGCCACCACTTCCTGCAGCACTGAGTGCCACGTGTTAATTTCTTTTTGGGTGAAGAAGGATAAATAAATATTTCTTTTGATCTGTTCTAAGCCTACTGCTCATTATTTTAATTCTGTGCCCACAAGTTCTTGTACTGTGAGAAATGGAGAAATGTATTTTTCTCTACGTTCTCTGTCTCAAGCATAATGTTGTAAACCTCTATCATGTCACCATCAATCTTCATTTCTCCAAAGAGCCCTAACCTCTTCAACTTCATTCTAAATCCCAGAGCGATTATTTCACAATGTCCGCAGCCTTCCAAGAACACCTTGCCTCTGTGGTCAGTGAGCACTGACAAAAGTCTGCTTGCAAGCAATTTGCAAGTGCTGGAGATGAAGGGGAGCAGAAGCTGTTTCTCAACTGAGTTCCGGGGCAAACACCATCTGCCAGTGATGTGAAAGAAATGGTTACTGGTAGAGGAATTGTCTGAGCAAACAAGAGAATTTTTATTTATTTATTTATTTCGATTTCTATTGATTCTTTCATGATGTCAGCAGCCTTCCAAGAATACCTTGCCTCTGTGGTCAGTGAGCACTGAGAAAAGTCTGCTTGCAAGCAGTTTGCAAGTGCTGGAGGTGAAGGGGGTTCAGGTGCAACCCCAAGACATTGAAAGAGCACATAGACTGCAAAGGAGAAAGGAAGGAGGAGCACCAAGGGATGTTATAATTAAATTTACAAGAGAAAAGCTACAGCAGGAAGTATTTAAGACTTTGAAAAAGAAGAGGGACCTGACCTTCAGAGGGAGAAAGGTCTGGGTTAGAGAGGACTTTTGCAAAAAAAACTATCAAGAATCCATTTTGCCTGTGAGCTCCGGAGAAGATGTAACAGGGAAGCCAGAAGTTGCTGATGCTGAAGGGCTACTACCAGCAGCAACTATAAGAAAGGCCCAGGTCGAGAGCAGACCAGGCCCCTGCTACTATGCCAAGGGGAACATTTGGGGTAATGAATAGAGTTGCCAGGCAGGAGGGTTGAGTTGCTAGCAATGTGGGGGCAACATTATTTTACCATTGAGTTTCCAGTGATTCCTAGAGAGCTTAGGGTTGCCAAGTGACTTACCTGGCACAGTGGGGGAGACCTGGTTCTGTTCCTGGAAATTTGCGCACGCCGCGATGATGTCGCCTTTAAGTGACATCATCACATTGGGCACATCACCGGCTGACACTCTAGCAATTGGCCTGGAAATTCTATGGTACCATAAAGTTTTCAGGCCAATTGCTAGAGCATTGGCCGGCGATGTGACCAGTGCGATGACATCACTAGTCATCACCAGTCGTCACTCCAAGCACATCAGCCTGAACCGGGCACTTTGGGGGCAGGGTTCCCCCTGCCGACCTGATCTGGATTGGTGAGTTGGGGGCCCTTTCGGTGGGAAAACCCCCACCCCCCGGGGGGACTTGGCAGCCCTAAGAGAGCTCCATTGCCACTTGGGGGTTTTATGTGGAAGTAACATACCAGCGTAGAGGTTGTCAGAGATTTTTTTAAAAAACTTCTTTCGGCTGCTCAGAGCAGCAGAGGGCAACCGCATGTGGCTGTGGGAGGCCTCCATATTGGGTGGCCTGGCAAGGCTGGTTCTTAAAGAAATTGCTGTAAGGTTCACAAATCACAATGAATAGACAGAAACAACTTGTACAAAAATGATGCTTGATGATGTTTATAATTTCTATGTTTTCAGAACACATGCCCCTATAAGTATAGAATTGGAATTAAATTTACCCATAACAAACAGACCCTGGAAATATAATAATTTAATAATGGCAAAAGAAGATGACAGGGAATATATGACATCACAGATAAAGCTATACTTCAAGGAAAACAGAGGAACGATTCCTACCAATATACTATGGGACGCCGCTAAAGCAGTAATAAGGGGCCAAGGCATAAAAAAAGAAAATAACATAAAAAGAGAATGGTATCAAAAAAGACAAAATAAAATTAAGGAACTATAGGAGCTACAAAGGGAACTAATGGAAAATTATAGCCCCACTTTGCAGAGCAAAATCAAAGAGATTCAAAAACAATTAGAAGCATTAGACATAGCAACAATGTGGAAAAAGGAATTTATGGTAAGGAAAGACTTCCAGAGGAACAGCATTAACACAGTGAAAAGACTGGCAAACTATTTGAAGATTAAAAAAGCAAAACAGACGGTTATGGTCCCCCTTGTATATATTTTGGTTCTTAAAGAAGCCTCATCTATAGTGAGCATCTAGCTCTGAATGGAAGGCTAAGGGATATAAGCAGGATTTAAATTGACAACTATGAATGAAAACCCATGCAAGAGTAAGGAGCAACTGGGTTCCAAGTGACATCGGGCTCTCTGCAGGCGTCATGGACTTGCACAGCCACCACACAGCTTTCCAGGGTAGTTGTTCTTGGAGGAGATTTTATTTGTGGACCTACAAGGATACCTGGATGGCAAGAAGAACACATTTGTCCTTGGATAAATCCCAGACAGTTCTTAATCGGGACCTCAGCAGGCAGAACTGCAGGCAGCATTTTACTCCCGCATCATTTAATGACCTGATTCCCCCTAGTGATGAGCCTAGGGAAGAACACAAATGCGGTTTGCAAGGAAAAGGAAATGAAACTCCATAGAGGGATCCAGAAGAAGTAGGTTCGTATAGACATATAAGTCTCCTAAGCCAAGACTATAAAATCTTTGCTAAAGTAGTGGCAAATAGATTAAAGAAAATTATCCCAACACTGTCGAACATGGGATATTTGCTTTCGAATCTGTTCACCATAATGTTCGGGGTATCTCCTGTTCTGCAATAAGACAGCAGGCGTCTGCTTGCAACTGTTCCTGTCATCTAATAAACAAATGGCAGGAAATCAGTGATCAGCTACTAGTACTCTTTTCCACAACTCCATTCTCAGTCCTGCTCCCTGTTTCACATGCACACTCGCTCGCATTTCCCCAAAACTTGATATAAATTAAAGTGTCGCAACCAACTTACAGAGATTCTGTGAAGTTCCACTTAGGCTGCGGTCACACGGGCAGGAAAATGCGGGGGGGGAAGCGTGGCTGTTTGCCCCGGGGCTAAATAACGCGCGGTTGCGCAAGCAGACCTCCTGTGGAGGTCCCGTGGTAGGGGGGAGGTGCCGATCACTCCACAGTCCTGCGGCGCGGCAAAGAAGCGGGCCGCGGGGCAAATGGGGTTGTTGTTGTTGTTTTAAAACTGAAGTGTGCACATGCTCCGTTTGGTGCTTG
>NW_015170517.1:0-1376 GCF_001447785.1 Gekko japonicus
AAAGACCTGCCATTTGCTTGTATGTAAAGCAACTAACACTGGCTTTCTCCTCATTTCAGGACCTTGGGCAAAACCATGATCAAGTCCATCCTTGAAAAGTGAATTATCTCCCTTCTAGCACAAAGTATCTGTAGAATTTGCACTGTGATTGACAAGCAATCTGTTGTACTCAGAGGCAGAAACAATGTTCTGCAAGCCACCATCACTGAGATGGGCAGGCTCCTCTATTGCCCCCCCCCCAGGCGGAATAACGGACAGACAACAGTTTGGAAGTAAACAAGGGCCACTTTATTAACTATTTAACACCACATTGCGGCAAGGGACCAGCTAAGCGGGCACGGAACAGGCAAGGCAGGTGTCACTCCCGACTAACCTCCTAACCTCCTTGCCTTTTCTCGGGCGGGTCACCCAGCTTTGGTCCAGAGCTATCGGTCTGGCTCATGACCAGCAACCCAGCAAACTGGTCACCACCTAGGAGCGCCTACCCCTGAAGCTGTCCAACTTGCAGAGAGGCGCATAGCCTAAGAGGTCCCCAGAGGAGGTGATCACCATTCCCCACCCTGGACCTTAGGAGTCCGAAGGCAGTTCCTGATGACCCCCTGTTCCGTAATGGGGAAAATGCCGTAAGGTACTCACCGGTTCCGGTTTCTTGCCCGCACCAACCTACCACAGCCAAGACCAAGCCTCTGCTTTGGTCTTTGCTCCCCACCAAAAGCCAAGGTTGCCCTAATCCCTTGCCTTAAGTTCAGAAAAAGAACCCCTTGCCCTTGTATAATTGGTGCACCCTGTTAGCCCTATCGTGTCCTGGCACTCCACCACCCTCCATTATCTTCTTCAACTGGCGGGTGGCTTTACGCCTAGTGGGGCTCTCCCCCTTGCACCATACTTGGCGGGGCAGAACAACCGACCCCACTACCCGCACAACTTGCTTTTCCATCACAAGGTCAGCATCCACTTGAAACACCAGGGCCGTGCCCTTCATGGTGACTCAGCACCGCCAACCAGAGTATCTGCACTCAGGGCCACCTTGCTCGTATCATCGCAAGGTCTTATCATCCCAAGGTCAGTCTCCACCGTGCAAAGTGCAGTCTTTCATGACGAAGCAGAATAGCCAACCAGACCATCTGCCCTCCAGGCCACCTTGCTCTTTTCTCGCAAGGTCAGTCTCCTTCATGGCAAGACAGTATAGCCCACCAGACCATCCGCACTCTGAGCCAACTTGCTCTTATCACCGCAAGGACAGCCTCAGCTTGTCACTCAAGGGCCTGGCCGGCCGGACCATCCCACTGCAGCCATTTCACTCGTAGCACCAGGGGCTTCATGGCCAGTGTGTCCTAACGGCCCGGTGGGTGGCCCCAAAGACTGTGCTGTGGTCG
>NW_015170517.1:3592-10285 GCF_001447785.1 Gekko japonicus
CGACCTCCCAAGCCCTTCTGATCCTCTGATGGGTCCTACCCAACCGGAAGTATCCGCCTGATTTCCTACTGCTGTGACTACACCGCTGCATCCCAGCCGGCACCTCCCCTGCCTGTCATAACCAACGCCACTCTTCTAGGTCTTGGGGATTCACTGTACCCCCCTTTAAAGACAAGCACACCCTAAAACCTGTGCAGAATGCTCCTTAGGACCAAACCAATGACACGTAACGACGAGCCCGCTGTCAGCCCACCTTCTCCCTGCTAAAACGGAAAACAGAAGGTACAAATGACATAGTGCAATGAATATTATGGGTCCTAACACATGACAAAGACTGACCTGATCTGTCCCCTCAGTGCGTATTCACACTGTCAAAGTCACATGTTGCTGACAAGGCTCCCTTCTGTCAGCTTACACTTGTCTTCACCCCCACACACTAAGGCCCCATTAAGCTACCCAGTTTCAAGTACGGTAGCTGTTCCCATTGTCTGAACTCCTAACAAAATTTTGTTTCTGTTCATAGTTAGATACCAGTTAAGGGCTTCTTCATTATTCAGAGAAGAGAAGAGACCCGATTTATACCCCGCTCATCACCCGGAATGGCTTACAACCTCCTTCACCTGAGAAGGCTCCCAGAGAACTGCAACTGACCAAAGGCCACTCAGCCATCGCCATGTGTAGGAATATGGCATCAAACCTGCTCCCAGATTAGAGTCCGCTGCTCCTAAACCTCCCTTAATTTCAGCATCCCTCTACTTTAGGGCCAAATAGTGTAAACTAAAGAACTGGCAATTTATAATACTTTTCTCTCTAAATAAAACCCAGTAAAAATGCTACGGAAAGAAATCCCTGTCTATAGCCTCCAATGTAAATAAACCCTGCTACATTAAATAGGTAATACAGTTTGTGTATATATTCCATCTTTATTTATTTTAGATAGCTGTTCTCCTTAACCAGTCCGACCCAAATTGTGTCGATGTGAGCACTTCGTTTGTCTGTGAAATTATTATGTAAAGGAGTTTGAACTTCCATATTCACAAAAATGGGAAGTGCATAGATCACAGAGCCGAATTAAATCTTGTGCCCTCTATCCTTCTAACGTAAGAAACATGTATGCACATGCATAGATCCCGGAGAAAATTAAGTCTTGTGCCCTCTAGCCTTTCAACTTAAGAAACATGTATGACACAAGCTTTAAAGAAGTTCTCTAGTGACAATTTTTTGAGGACTGGTACATAGTGACGAGTAAAAGCAGCCCTGCAGGAATCAAACCTACCATGCTCTGTTTACAGGGCAGGAATTTACCCACTAAACCAAACCCAAGGTCTTATTTATTTCTGATGATCTGGCATGCTATATGTCCTTATACTGTATCTCGACTTTAAAAGATGATTCAGGAAAATCAGAAAATCAATGCTTTAGTCCTACTGGCATCAACAAACTATAATAAATTCATACAGGGTTACTAAGACCTTGATGGTCTTCAGCAAGCAGCAGTAATTTCCATCCTTGGGGGAAAGCAGAGAATTTTTTTGGTAGAACTTTCTTGCATCCTTTGAAAACTACAGCAATATATGCGTTATACCCATTCGTGGAACTTGGGTGCAGACCGCGCGTAAGGCGGCCGCTCAGTCCTAGCCCACCCCATTCCAGCAGTAATTTCCAGTCTTGGGGGAAATCAGAGAAATTTTTCATTAGAACTTTCTTGCATCCCTTGAAAACTACAGAAATATACGTGTTGTGGTATTTGGGGTTCCACGAGGGAAGGTTGGGTGTGTGAGGCTCTCTCCACACCTCAGCTAGCCTATAGCCTTTTCAAGGGTTTTACACCACCTTTAAAACTCTCACGAAGAGAAAGTTAAGCAGGGAGAGCGCTACAAACCTCAGTAAGACTTGCAAACTTCTGGGGGGAGTATCAAATCTCCAAAGCTAGGGGTTACAGGAGGCTCGACATCGTGAAGACGCCGAGCACAAGAGGGACCGAGCAAGAGCTGAAGAACCGACAAGAGTCCAAAGGATAGAAGGGAAGGACGTCAACGAAACCGAAGCTAAGTATCAACCTAGTAATAATATATACTTCGCTACTTCAGAGAAAACTAAAGGGAAAAATTGGCTGGTTTAAAGCGGGCAGGGCGGCGAGAGAGAGTTAAATGGCATATGCCGACACAAGCGAGACAGACAAATTAAAAAGGGGGGGGGAGGAAAAGTTAAAGTTCAGCACCTTATCTGGCTAAAAGTTTTTTTCTTTCTCTTTTTTTTCTGTGCTTATTTCCGAGGAGGAGTGCAGCTTTAAGAGCGAACAGGAGCCGGAGTGACGGGGCAGTTTCTGCCGCGGCGGCAAGGAGACAGCCGATTGGGAGACGACCCAGGGAACAGCGGGGAACAGCGGCAAAGGAGAGGGGAGGAGCCCAGCGACGCAGCAGGGTGACTCAGCGTAAAGACGCTTCGCCGGCAGCCAGACACGGAAGCAAACGGAGGAAACAAGCGTCGGAGGAGAGGGGAGGAGCCCAGCGACGTCTCACGTACTCGACTGACTAATGACGTATTGAGATTGAAGGAAGGAGCGCAGGAAAGATTTAAAGGGCCGAGGAGACGGGGGTAGAAAGGTAGAAAGATAAGCGGTAAAACGGCAAGGAGAAGACTACAGGCGAGGGGAAAATAATTGGAACTGGCAGAGTAATACTCTAGAGCTATATTTGGAGCACAATAAACAAAAAGCTATAAAGAGAGTAATAAAAGGGGGAGGGGAAAAAAGGAAAGGGAGGAGCATAGAAGAAAGGAGAGACAGAGGAAGGAAAAGATAGGAACTAGGGAGAATTAAGTTGAAGAGGAGAAGTGAGGTTTAGAATAAAAAGAAGGACTAACCAGTGGGGTAGGACACCAAAAGGGAAAATAGGAGACAGGGAACAGAACAGTAGTAAAGGATATAAAGAAGATATAACACTGCACATTGAACAGAAGAAATAGAAATAGTAAAATACTAGGAATAAGAACAATAACAACAGAAATTCATAACAGTAGGACTTAAGAACCAAATACAAAAAGATAGGGCAAATAAAGGGATACACAATAAACAGAAATAAATAGAAATTTAAAAAACCCCAACAATAAATAAAATAACAAGAACTGAATAAACATTTATGGCAACAGGGAACAGCAGTGCAGGATCAAGGAAAGGCTCAATATCCTCCCCTGGCCAAGTACAATTAAAAATAAATACAATGACCACCACACAGGTGTCAATGAAAGATCTCAAAGCAATGATGCAGGATTGTATTTCCCAGGCGATGAAAAAAGCGATAGAACCTATCCATGAAAAGATTGATACTCTAACAGAACACATTAAAACCGAAACAGAAGAAATTAAAAAACAAGAGAAAATAGACAGGAAATAATAAAAATAACAAATAAAAGTTATAAAATGGAAAAAAAGATAAATGATCTGGAATATGAGGTTCAAGAATTAAAATAAAAAAATAAAAAAATCGAGGAAACCTTGATAAACATAGAAGTGGATAAAGTGGCATTAGTACTGAGGTGCCAAAATATACCCGAAAATTTAGAAAAAGATTTAAAGGAGGTAGTTGCAGAAAGTCTTGCACAACAAACAAACATAGGCACTAAGGAAGAGATAGAGAAAGAAATAGAGGCGATATATCGTAGAAACTCGGTGTATGCAAGACGAAATAAAAAACCAAGAGAGACGCACATAAAATTCTATAAAAGGGAAATAAAAGACAAAATACTTAAAATTGCAAATGAGAAGAAAATAAAGATAAATGAGGTGGAAGTAAATTTCTTAAAGGAAACGCCTTGGCGGGTCAGGGAGAGGAGGAGAGAGTACAGCACCCTGACAAGCCTATTGAGAAAGAACACAATCAGCTATAGATGGTTACTGCCAGAAGGGGTCTTATTCACATATGCAAGTAGATGTCAACGAATAGATTCCATATTTAAAATAAGCAACTTTTTGGAACAATATGGGGAGGACCTAGGATGGAGAAAGGAGCAAGATGAAGAAGAAGAAGAGGAAGAGGAGGAAGAAGAAGAAGAAGAAGAAGAAGAAGAAGATGATGATGATGATGATGATGATGATGATGATGATGATGATGAAAAAGAAGAAGGTGCAAGGGCAAGAGTTGCAGGAGAAATGTTAGGGGAGGGGCAGGAGAAGAAAAGTGGGAAAACAGGAAAAAAGGAGAAGAAGGGAGTTAAGATAACCCCTTCCCAAGTACAAACTAGATTCCAATTTAAAAAGACATACCGTAACTACAAAAACTAAAAACCTAAGATCCTGAAAATGTCAGGGAACAGGAATTTTAAAATTGTATCAATAAACATTAACGGACTGAACAGTCCCCAAAAAAGAAGAAAGACATTCCATCAAATCCACAAAATAAAACCTGAAGTCACATGTTTACAAGAAACACATATTTTAAAAAGCGATAAAGGGTACCTAGTGAATAAAAAACTAGGCCAGGAATTTATAGCCTCAGATGTAAAGAAAAAAAATGGAGTGGTAATATATGTAAAAGAAGCACTTGCTCCAGAGTTAGTATATGCAGATGATGAAGGTAGAATCATAGCAGATAAAATAAAGAGACAAGGGAAAGAAAGTATGATAATCAACATCTATGCTCCTAATCAAAGACAGGAAACATTCTACAAAAAACTATACGACTTGATAAGCAAATTCAATACACAAAATATATGTATTTTGGGGGACTACAATGCAGTATATGATGACAAGATGGATAGGAAAACAGGGAGAAAGAAAGGGAAAGGCCAAGAACTACCCAAAACATTCCTAGATATGGCAGAAGAGTATAATTTAGTGGATTTATGGAGAGTTAGAAATATTGGAACTAAAGACTTCACATATTATTCTGCCAGGCACGATTCATGGTCTAGGATAGACATGGTATGGGCAACATTAGATTGGGTCCAAGAGTTGGTGGAGGTGGAAATCGCGCCAAAAACGTTTGCAGATCACAACCCCATTCTAATCTCCCTCAAGGAAAGGTGGAAAAAATATAGATGGAGAATGAATATAGGGCTTCTAAAAGACAAAGAATTTATAAAAACCACTAAAATAAAAATCCAAGAATTCTTCAAAAGAAACATACAACCAGAATCTTCCATGGAAACAGTATGGGAAACCTTTAAGGCCTACATAAGAGGGTGGTGCATAAACCAGGAGGCATGGAGGAAAAAGAAAGGGAAGGAAGTCTATAAGAAAACTCTACAAAAAGTCAAAAAGCAAGAAGATGAACTAAAAGGGAGGAATAGTGTAGAAGGAAAAAACAAATTAAAACTTTTGCAACATGAAATGAATTTACTGCTAACACAGGAGATAGCGAGAAAAATAGAGTATGCAAAACAGTATCTTTTTGATAATGCGAATAAACCAACAAGATGGCTATCTTATAGACTGAGAAAGGAAAGAGAGAAACGCACAATCCTAACTTTAAAGGACGAAAAGGGATGTCCCAAACAGGAGATACAAGATCTAAAAAGAATTGTAGAACAGTTCTACTCCAAGCTATATAAGCAAGAAGAACAGGACAAGGAAAAAATAACGGAATACTTAAGAGCTAACAAAGATGGAGAATTTGAGGAGAAACACAGAAAACTATTAAATGAAAATATTTCAATGTGTGAGGTAGTGGAAGCAATAAAAAAAACAGAAAAAGAAAAAAGCCCCGGGACCAGATGGAATCCCGGCAGAGCTATACCAGATCTTTGAAGAACAGATAAGTCAACCATTTAAGGAGTTAATAAATAAAATAGACACAGTAGGTAAATTACCGAACTCATGGTATCAGGCGGCAATAACATTAATACACAAAACAGATACAGACCCCACAGAGATTAAAAACTATCGGCCAATATCACTCTTGAACGTCGACTATAAAATATTCGCCAATATCTTGGCATCAAGATTTTAAAAAATCCTGGGACAGGTAATACACCACGATCAAGCAGGCTTCCTACCGAAAAGGCAAATTAAAAGTAATATGAGGACGATTATTGATGTGTTAGAATATTATGAACAACACCCAGGGAAACAATTGGCTTTGATGTTTATAGATGCGGAAAAAGCCTTTGACAACTTATCCTGGGAGTTTGTTCTGCAAAAACTAAGTTGCTGGGGAGGTGGAGCATCATTTATAACAATGATAAGGGCAATATATAACAGACAATACGCCAATATAATAATAACTGGAGATACCTCTGCACCAATTGAGATTCAAAAAGGAACGCGACAGGGCTGTCCACTTTCATCTCTATTATTTATATTCGCGCTAGAAACATTAAATACTGTGATAAGAAAAGATAAAGAAGTAAGAGGACTCAGAGCAAGAGGGGAAGAATTTAAACCCTTAGCATTCGCGGACGATCTAGTGTTCATAATGGAAGACCCAATAACTTCATCCCAGCGCGCACTGAGTAATATACAGGAATTTGGGGGTAATGCAGGATTAAAGCTGAACCTGAAAAAAACTAAATTCATAACGAAAAATTGTGAGGTAAAAGTAATACAAAATCTACAAATAATAACCAACATAGAGGTGGTGAAAAAAATTAAATATCTAGGAATAACATTATCCAATAAAACTAGTACAATCTTGGAAGATAATTACCATAAACTGCTAGAAGGAATCAAAAAAGACCTTTTGAAATGGAAAAAAC
>NW_015170517.1:10800-12217 GCF_001447785.1 Gekko japonicus
AAATCGTTGAATTACGTAAGAGCGATTAACTACAAAGAAAATATATACAAAGTCTATCATAGATGGTATTGGTCTCTGGACAGGATATCAAAATGTAACCCGTCTACATCTAAAGCATGTTGGAAGTGTACAAAAAACATAGGGACGTTTTTTCATATGTGGTGGCGATGCCAGAATGTCAAGAGATATTGGGAAATGATTCAAAGGCTTGTAGTCGATATTATGAAGCTAAATATAGTTCTCACCCCGGAAATAGCATTGTTGAATATGGTACCAGAGAAATGTAATCTTAATGAAAAATATGTATTAACATATATACTGACTACTGCAAGAATATTATTGGCTAAATATTGGAAACTGGATAGAGTCCCAACAAGACAGGAGACATTAGAAAAGCTGATGGAAGTAGCAGAGATGGACAAGTTAACTTTAAATCTTCAAGGGAAAGATGAAAGTGTGTTTATGAAAAGATGGGAAAGATTCTATGATTGGATGTATAATAAATAGGGCAGTTTGGACTCGAATGTATAAAATGTATAAGATATAAAAGAATGGAAAGTAGCTATGTTAAAATAATTGAAATGATGGAAGGAAAAGTATGTAATACGATGAAAATCTATAAATAAAAGTTAAAAAAAAGAAAAAAGAAATATACGTGTTGTGTACCCATGCGTGGAACTTGGGTGCAGTCCGCAGGGAGGCCGCTCAGTCCGAGCCCATCTCCAGTCCGAATGAACCCAAAATGGCCGTGAAAAACGCTGCCCAAGACAATGGGAGTTTAATGGGTCCTGGTCTGCTGCTCTAAAAAGATGTGCAGGGACCACTTAAAACTGATTGAATTGCCTCTCGTATCCCCCGTGGGAGCTGATTCTCCCGGGCGGCCCTGCACTAGGCCCCTGTTAAACTCCCCCTGCGCCGAGGGAAATCAGTTGGACATAGCTCGTCTGCCGAGGGGGTGATAAACTACCAAACCGCCCCTGCGTCGAGAGAAACCCGCCGGACATTGTTCGTCTGTGAAAGGGGGGGGACAGCTGTGTGGAGAAGGAGCTAGGGCCCAGGCAGCCTCACCAACTGCCTCCACTGAGAACACTAAGGGCTCTCCCGCCAAGGACGCCAGCTGCTGCCCGCTGCCCCACTCCAAAGCATCCACTCTAAAGTCCGACACTTCGCCGCGCCCTACCGCCGCGCTCGGTTTGCAGCCGCCTCTACCGCTACAGCGCCCGTGCTGCCGCCACGCTCATGCTGCCTCCGCAAAATTGGGCCTCTGGGTGCCAGCGGACAAGCGCCCGCACTCCCCCACTGCCGAGTTGGGCCGTGGCGGCCGCCGCCACCGCCACTCGTAAGGCCCGCACCCGGCCCAGCCACAACACTCCGTGCGCTCCTCCCGAGGGTGAGAAGAACTGAGCCTTCTTCTGTG
>NW_015170518.1:0-652 GCF_001447785.1 Gekko japonicus
AAGGGCGTGTGGACATAAAAGTCTTAGGTTTGTTCACTGTTCCTTACCTTTCAGGTGTTTTGACCCCCGAACCTGTCCAGAGCAGGCTTGAGGGCTGCCCAATGAGCGGGGGCCAGCTGGGAGCCCAGAACAGCCCCAGAAAAGGAGGGCGGGAGGAAGAGGGCCTGCCCCCCTGTGGAGGGGGTGGGGAAGGAGCGGAATCCCAGCTCTCGCCCGCCTGGCATGGGTTAAGGAGGGGTCTCTGGCTCCCGCAAGCTTGCAGCAGTCGATCCCTTCTGCCTTGTGGCCCCAGTCCTGTCTGGGGCGGAGGCTCCTGCACACCCCTTTGTGTGAGATGGGGGCCTCCGGGTCTTGTCCTCAGCGGCTCCCTCCTCCCTCGTGTGGCCCCAGCAGAGAGGGGCCGCCCCCCAGCCGTTGGCCCGGCAGAACATTTCCCAGGGGCCTAAATGGGGTGTAGCCAGTTTGGTGTAGAGGTTAAGTGCACGGACTCTAATCTGGGAGAACCGGGTTTGATTCCCCACTCCTCCACTTGCACCTGGCTGGATGACCTTGGGCAAGCCATAGTTCTGTCAGAGCTGTTCTTGAAAAAGAGCAGTTTCTGTCAGAGCTCTCTCAGCCCCACCTGCTTCACAGGGTGTCTGTTGTGGGGAGG
>NW_015170518.1:737-4553 GCF_001447785.1 Gekko japonicus
CGAGTCCTCCCCCAGCAGCAAGAGTGGGGTTGGGAAACCGAAAGCAGCTGCTGGATGACCTTGGGCAAGCCATAGTTCTGTCAGAGCTGTCCTTGCAAGAGCAGTTCTCTCAGAGCTCTCTCAGCCCCACCTGCCTCACAGGGTGTCTGCTATGGGGAGGGGGAGGGAAAGGAGTTTGTTAGCTGCTCTGAGACTCCGATTGAGGGTGGGGTATAAATCCAATCTCTTCTTCTTCTTCTTCTAAATGGCCAGTCCTCCCCCGGGAGCAAGAGTGGGGTTGGGGAACCGAAAGCTGCATTGTGCTAGTGTCCATAGTTTAGTGTTTCCTCACTAGCACCGGGCTCTTCCAGACACTCCGTTTCCTTGCGTGTACGTTTTTCTTTCTGCAGGGGTGGGGGGATCTCTTCTGCACATGTTTTGCTCCTCAAGTGGTCGGTTTGGTACACAGTGTGTGGTTTATGTCCAGCATTAAAAGGAGATACCCCCTGACATAAACTGAGGTAATATAGAATTGACCACTAGAGGGGGGAAATGTGCAGAACAGGCGGGGAAACTTGGGAAAGCAGGGATTTATAAGCGAGAAAAAATGGCTGCTTTGGAGGGTGACTCTTTGGCATTATACCCTGCTGAGGTCCCTCCCCTCCCCCAAACCCCTGGAGACAAGACTGGCCTGATTCAGAGTAAGGCAGCTTCATGGATAGAGAATGGATAGAGAACGGATAAAAGGAAGTCCTTCTTCACCCAAAGAGTGACTAACACATGGAATTCACTGCCACAGGAAGTGGTGGCGGCTACAAGCATGGACGGCTTCAAGAGGAAATTAGATAAGCATCTGGAGCAGAGGTCCATCAGTGGCTATTAGCCACAAGGTATAGATAGGGACTCCGGGGCAAGTGATGCTCTGTCTTCTTGGTGCTTGGGGGGGGTCAACAGTGGGAGGGCTTCTAATGTCCTGGCCCCACTGGTGGACCTCCTGATGGCACCTGGTATTTTAACTCATTAGCATATGCCACACCCCCTGACATCAGGGGCCCGGCGGTGGACCTGCAAGGCCAGCGGGAGTGCGAGGAAGCCCCGCCAAGGCCCTCCCTGGCCCCAGGCAGGCAGGGGTGGGGAGAGGCGGGGAGGAAGCAACTTACCCTCCCTCTTCTCCTGCCTCCTCCTGGCTGAATGAGGGCCGGAAGCGGGGCGGCCGGAAGCAGGGGGCGGGGCTTCGTCGTGTGCCCCGCCCCCACACCTCACCCGGAGGAACTGCGATCCCCCCCCAAATCGACCTCTGCATGTCGGGGCAGGAACTGGGCGTACAGCGCCATGAGCAACCCTAGTAAAACAGCTGTGACACGTGAGCAAACCCACTGGTTGAATTATTCTGCTGACCCCTTTGTTCTTAGCTTGTGCTCTCTCCAGGTGGGGGCTGGAGATCTCCTGGGGTTACAGCTGATGCCCAGCTGAAAGAGATAAGTCCCCCTGTTCTGTTAGTAATTGCACCCCTGAGTCCCTGAAAAGATAGTTTCTTGTTGCAGAATTCCCCTCCACTTTGGCTGCAGGAGCCATCTCTGTGATCGTTTTTGGGTCCTTGGCGGCGGCAGCTCTGGCAGGAACGCTGCTGTACTGCTTCTTCCGTAAGTGAGAACCGGGGAGCCTGGGACGGAAGGGCGAAAGGGTCTGTAATTATTCCATGTTTTACTGTGTGTGTGTGTCTTTAAAAGTTTGGTTTGCATGGCTGTGTGATGATAATCTAGAGTGCTGGACTCAGGCAAGTGATATGATTGGTGAGTGACAGAGAGGGGGAGGGGTTTTGGAATGGATGCTGTGTGGATTATTTGTATGTCTATCGGGAGTGACAGTTAGAGATATGACAGTTGATGAAGACAGTAAGAGAGTTGTTAAGTGCTGTGTATGAAAGAAGAGTGAAGCATCCCCGTTTGGGATAAGTTAAGCAGTTAGTTTGTTCTGAGGTCTGAAGGAGAGACCTTCTTGTGTGTGATACAAGAGATTAAGTTCTGTGTTTTATGAAAAGTTGAAGTATAAAGAAACAGTAACCGTATATGGCCTGAAGGAACAAAGTGTTACAAAGTTACATGCCCAGATCCCTGTCAGCAAGAGAGAAAATTGTGTGAGACACCAAGCATTGGTTAAGGATTTAAGCCTTCCTTGTTACAATGAGTTAATCTTTTATTTATGAATTACTTCAATAAATCCTCTTTTATTCAAATATACCCACTCTGAAAGAAATACTTCCCAGGACCACATAGTACCTCGAATGCCTTAAAACCGACCTACCCACCCAGTGATAGAAATGTATATTATAAAGGTTTGGAAAGCCATACATTTCCTGGTGGCAGCCGGAATACCCAGTAAAATAAAATAAAAGGAACACTTTTAAAGTTAAACCAGACCTCCCCAGTAAAGGGGTCATCACAGGGTCCTTTCAGGCCTTCACTGATGCACTTTGGGCTGTGGGGCTTCTTCGACGCCAGAGGCGGGATTTAATTTTTTAGAAAAACGTTCGCGCTGCTGTGCAGTCAGTCCTTAACGGAGTTACACCACTGACGTCAGCGGACTAAGGAGTGCGTCATGCCGGCCTGGAGGGCCCTGGCTGGCCCAGTCTGGATAGCTCAGATGCGAAGCAAGGCCGGCCCTGGTTAGTACGTAGATGGGAGACCCCTAGCCAAGTACGGGGTCGCTATACAGAGACAGGCAATGGCAAACCACCCCTGCTCGTCTCTGCCCTGACCTGGACGGCCCGGGTGAACCCAATCTTGTCAGAACTCGGAAGCTGAGCAGGATCAGCCTTTTCAGTAGTTGGGTGGGAGACCACCAAGGGATATCAGGGTCACTGTGCGGGAGCAGGCAGTGGCAAGCCACCTCTCTTTGTCTCTGCCCTGCCCTGTATGAGCCAGGCAAGCCCAATCTCGTCAGATCTCGGAAGCTCAGCAGGGTTGGCCCCAGTTAGCACTTGGGTGGGAGACCACCAGGGACGTCCAGGGTTGCCACGCAGAGGTGGGCCACGGCAGACCACCTCTAGAATGACTCTTGCCTTGAAAACCCTACGGGGGGTTGCCGTTACGTCAGCTGCAGCTTGACGTCACCTTCCACCCAGGGCTTTTTTGGTAGAAAAAGCCCAGCAGGAACTCATTAGCATAATAGGCCACACCCAACAGCAGACACTCATTAGCATATTGGGCCACACCCTTGACAGCACAGCACATTAGCATATTAGGCCACACCCACATGTTACCAGAGGTGTGCTCATCCAGCCACACCCACCTTTTGCTTCTTATTCTGTTGACCTTGTTTGTGGTCAAGACCCAGGGCCTTTTTTTGTAGCAGGAACTCCTTTGCATGTTAGGCCACACACCCCTAATGTAGCCAATCCTAATGAGTTCCTGCTGTTGGGTGTGGCCTATTATGCTAATGAGTTCCTGCTGGGCGTGGCCAACTCGGGAGCCAGCCAGAACTCCGTTCCTGTGCGTTCCTGCCCAAAAATAGCCCTGAGGGAAAGGATTCCGTGGAAAGGACACAGCGGCAGCCTAACTAACTCACCTTTCTCTTTCTGCTCGCCTCCGTCGTGTTTCTTTCTTCCCTCTGACCCTAAGAAGGAAGGAATGGAAGTTTCCCCCCAAAAGCTCCAGCCCTTCTATACTTGACGAGTAGCGTGAACAGTTTCCAATATCTTGATTCGCCAATAGCCAGTCTTAAGGTCACCTCATTAAGAATAAAACCTCTCCCATTTTGTTGGGAAGAATCTACTCTGCATCTATTATTATTATTGTTGTTGTTATTATTATTATTATTATTAATACTTATTATTAT
>NW_015170518.1:5183-8372 GCF_001447785.1 Gekko japonicus
ACTCCTGGGGAAGAGGGGGAGGGGGGGGGGGTAGAGAGGTGGTTGCCGAAGGTCAGGGTGTCTTGATTGTGTCCCTGTTACGCTTGCAGCCAAGCAAATATGAAGACTGAATTGCAAAGAATAAAGTGAGAAAGCTGTTAACTGCAGTGCTCAAGTAAAAGGCTATGAATGCACACAAACACAAATGAAGCCGCCTGATACTGAATCAGACCCACGGTCCATCAAAGCCATGTTGACTGAGGGGAACCTCCACATTCAGAGGCACTAAGCCTCTGAATCCCAGAGCCAGGAGGCAGCATCAGGGGAAGGCCTCAGCCTCTACGCCCTGTGGCCCTCCAGAGGAACTGCTTGGCCCCTGTGTAAGGCAGGATGCTGGAAGAAGAAGAAGAAGAAAAGAGATTGGATTTATACCTTGCCCTTCACTCCCCAAAGGAGTCTCAGAGCGGCTTACAAACTCCTTTCCCTCCCCCTCCCCACCACAGACACCCTGTGAGGTAGGTGGGGCTGAGAGAGCTCTGACAGAAACGGCTCTTTTTCAAGGACAGCTCTTATCAGAACTATGGCTTGCCCAAGGTCATCCAGCCAGGTGCAAGTGGAGGAGTGGGGGAATCAAACCCGGTTCTCCCAGATTAGAGTCCGCACACTTAACCACTACACCAAACTGGACTAGAGGGACCCTCACTGGTCTGAATCCAGCAGGGCTCTGCTTATGTTCTTCTATGTTCTTATCTTCTCTGTCGGACCCAGGTCATGCCAGTGAATTCTTCAGAGACCAACAACACGTACGAGGTAAGTGGAGGACTCTCGGGCGTCATCCCCCCAAAAGGTCAAAGATCCCAAAAGCGCTCCGGAATGTGCCTGAGGGTCAGAGGAAGGAGCTGTAGGCAGGCTGATCTAAATGGTCCACATTTGATGCAAAGGGAGCCCAGCTTTGCCTGTAGAACGAAGGAATCGGATTTAAAATGTTTGTTAGTATTTGGTCCCCTTTCAAAACCGCCCTCTGCTTTCCAGCACAAATGGCATCGACCCTCTTAGCGGGATTGGGATTTGGGTTACCAGCTCCGGGTTGGGAAATCCTGGAGATTTGGGGGTGGAGCCTGGGTTGGACAAGAGCCTCAGTGGGGTGCAACGCCACAGAGTCCACCCTCCCAAGCATCCCTTTTCTCCAGGGGAACTGATCTCTGTAGTCTGGAGATGAGTTATACTTCCGGGGGATCCCCAGGCCCCACCTGGAGGCTGGCATCCCTAGGGATTGCCAGTGCTGGGGTTGGGACTTCCTGGAGATTCAGGGGTGGATCCTGGGGAGGGTATACTGCCACCACCCTCTGGTAAAATGGGGAACCCTCTTTGCAGCTTTTATGGGTTTAAAACAAGCTTTTAATTCAGTCACTTCAGGGGGAAATGACAAATTAACGCCGTCCTCCAAAGCCACCCATTTTCTTTAGGGGAAGCGGTCCCTGTTGTCTGGAGGTCAGCTGTAATTGCAGGAGGCCCCACCTGGAGGCCAGCGACCCTCAGCAGGGTGCTCAGGAAAACAAACCAAAAAATCCCAAACAAGTTCCCATCTGGGTGTCCCCCACTGACGTCTCTCCACTTTTTCTCCAGGAGCTGCAACATGGAAACCAGGCCGTGTACGATCAGCTGAGGTGGTGACAGGCGGGACCCTCCGACTTGAGTGGACTTCTCAGAACAGTTGGGTCTGCTCCTTGGCCCTCAACTCCTTTGACTCTTTCCGGGCCTTTCGACGGGCCTAACAGTTTTAAGGAGCAACTAAGCTGTGACGGCCGTCCTTCGGGAGCTCCTCGGGCACGTTCCGAGAAGAAGAGAAGATTGTTATACCCTGCTTTACTCTACACGAAGGAGTCTCAGAGTGGCTTACAATGGCCTTCTCTTCCTCTCCCCACAACAGACACCCTGTGAGGCGGGTGGGGCTGAGAGAGAGCTGAGGGAACTGGGACTGGCCCAAGGTCACCCAGCAGGCCTGGTGTCTCACAGTGGCGTACAACTGCCTGAAGCTGATGTCAAAGGACGGAGAGCACTTTCATTCTTTGAAAACGTTTTGATCGGCCGTTGACCACAATGAGAAAAGAAGTGGTGGACGTCCGGAAAGGAAAGGGCGTGAAGCACGTTTGGCAAGAAACGCAAATGTCCAAACGGATCGCTTTGTAAAAATTGTACGGTGGGGGTCGCCAACATCCCTGTGGTGGCTGGAGGTCGCCTAGGATGACAGCTGGTCTTCGGGCGACACAGATCAGTTCCCCTGGAGAGAATGGCCGCTTTGAAGGGTGGACTCTCTATGGCACTGTACCCTAATGAAGTCTTAACCCCCCCCAACTCCCCCCACCTCAGGCTGCACGTGGTCCCCCCCCTCCGAAAAATCTCCAGGTATAAATTCTCCTAATCTATGGTTTCTTGGGATAAGGCCAGCTCTTCTGTAATGCGTGAAAGAAAAGCGATCCTTGAATGCAACAAGGTGTTGAGGATTTGTCCTCGAATTCGTTCCCCACCCCTTTGTCATTTTACTTTTTTAAAGGAACACGTTCCCTTCAGTGTTCCCTCTAAGCTGGGTTAGTGTGAGCGAGCTTGCAGTTTTTTAGCCTCCGGCTCACACATCCTTGTATTCACTCAGGAAGGAGGGCTCCAGAGCAAACTAATTTATGCAGTAGCCAAATGGCTCGCTCACAACTTTAATGCCCGTCGCTCACAAAGTGCTCACAAAGTAGAATTTTTGCTCACAAGACTCCACAGCTTAGAGGGAACATTGGTTCCCTTCTATCTTAGGCTCTGTTCTTCAGGACTAGTAGCTGGGAGAGCCGGGTTCGAATCCCCACTCATGCCCTGGAGGCTCGCTGGGTGACCCTGGGCCAGCCGAGCTCTTTCTGCCTAACCTCCCTCGCAGGGCTGTTCTGAGGATATGGCAGAGGACAGGGGAACAATGTCAGCGGCCTCGGGCCCCCACTGGGCAGAGGGATACAAATGAAGTAAAACACGCTCTCTGAAGGCTGCAGGGCTTCCTAACTGCTAATGGGTGTGGTTTTATTTTTATTTATTTTTTTAAAAAGGAAGATGCTTAAAACAACTCTGTTTTTATTTCTCTGGTGTTTTTTTTTAAAAAAAAATCCTATAATTAAAAAAATTAAAGGAAGATGTGTGTTTTGCCAGTTTTGTGTCTCTGATGGGCGGGGTGGG
>NW_015170518.1:9029-11830 GCF_001447785.1 Gekko japonicus
TCTGTCTATCTCTCTCCGCCGCCCCCCCTCCCCCCCCCCGGGAAGCCACTTTGACTACTCCGGGGTAATAACCCCGGGGTAATGGCCGCCAATCCCCTGCTGCGAGGGACGGTGGTGGGCGGGCGGGGTTTAAAAGCGGGTTAACTAATCCTCGTTCAACCAGCGTGGGTAATCCTTGGACCGGGTTAGGGCTGCCCACCTCCAGGGGATCTCCTGGGGTTCCAGGCAGCAGACATGAGCCCCCCTGGAGAACATTGGCTGCTTTGGAAGGAGGACTCTATGACCCTCTACCCCAGGGAAATCCTTCCGCTCCCCAGACCCCGCCTTCCTCAGGCTACACCCCCCCCCCTCCAAATCTCCGGGGGTATCCCTGTTAGCACCAATGTTCCCTCTAAACTGTCGAGTCTTGTGAGCAAAAATTCTACTTTGTGAGCTCCTGGCATTAAAGTTGTGAGCGAGCCATTTGGCTACTGCATCAGTTAGTGTGCTCTGGAGCCCTCCTTCCTGAGCTAAGGCTAAAGTGTGTGAGCCGGAGGCTAAAAAAACTGTGAGCTAGCTCACACTCACTCAGCTTAGAGGGAACACTGGTTAGCACCTTTTAAAAATATATATATTTAAATTTTTAAATAGTTTTTGTAAAAAGTGTAAACAAGTTGTTACATAGCTGCTTAAAAACGATTGTAACTTAATACGTAAGCTATAACCCAGAGATGGCGACCCTAGGCTGGGTGTCTCGCTGTAGGGGCTAGACGGATTTAAATACCTCTGTCTGAGCCTGAGACACTTCTTGGTCTCTAAAGCGCTAGTAGAGTCGCCAGGTCCCCCCCTGGACACTGGCGGGGGGATAGGGGGTAGGTTTGCCAGGTTGCGAAGCGTGGAGATTGTGGGATGGAGCCTGGGGAGGACAGGGACCCCGGTGGGGTTCAATGCCACAGAGTCCCCCCTCCAGGTGAGCCCAAATTCCGGGGGATCCCCAGGCCCCACCTGGATGCAGCTTTGAGAATGACAGGAGTACTCCGTCCATGAATGTTAGCTGCATAATGTGTCTTTTGTAGGACCGGCAATCCATACAAGAAGTCTTTTTGGAAGACTTCATGCAAGGAGAAGCGGGCTTATAATTCTAGAAACTCCCGTTGGGGCTTGACTTTTAAAACACTGATGCAAAATTGTCTGGTAGTTGGCAATCTGTAGCAATCTGTATGTATTGAATATTATTGCTTATTGCATGTGATGAATATTTATACCTGACTAGGATGAAATAATGATACACTGTGCACTTGACTAAATGATGACCATAAATAGTACACATTAGTTTGCTAAAAGGTTTTTGCAGTGTATATTTATTTCTTACTAGACCCACCTGGAGGCCAGCATCTCTAGGTGCTCCTGGGATCAAATCTGTTTAAATACCCGGCATATTCTCCTGAAGAAAGTGTTAGTCTGTTCCTGCAAAATAGTAAAAAACCCAGTAGCTTTAAGGCTAACAAACTTCATTCTAGCATCCCTTTAAGGCTAACAAACTTCATTCTAGCATAAGCTTTCGAGAAACACAGCTCTCTCCGTCAGATGCAGAAATCTCTGCTGTGAATCCCAGGTTTGTGGGAAGAAACAACCCCAAGGATGTCCCGGTGCCCCTAACTGGGCATCAAGGACCAACTGGAAGGAAAGAGTTTCCCAAACCAGGAAGTCTTGAATTGAGCTCTGCCTGCCAGGGAAACAGGAAGGGGAAGACTTCGTTAACAAATTTCTCAGTCGATTGCTCACCAATGCAAGCCCCGCAAGATAGTGGCCAGGAAGCCCCTTGGTGTTCAGTGTCTGCATGCAGCTGTAACTGTTGCTTAAATTTTCTCGGGACTGGTGAATGGGTATATTGATCGGATTCCGACAGTGTCCTTCATAAGGCCGTCCAGAGCGCAGAGTCTCAAGTGCTGGCTGCTCCATTGGGGTTATATGGCAAAGACCCCCCCTCTTTCTCCCCCGCCCCCCACAACCTCCATGCTGAAGTTCTGTGTTCAGTGTCTGGATACAGCTGTAACTGTTGCTTAAATTTTCTCCGGACTGGTGAATGGATATATTGATCGGATTCCGGCAATCTCCTTCATAAGGCCGTCCTGAGCAGTGTTCCCTCTAAGCTGAGTTAGTGTGAGCTGGCTCACCGTTTCTTAGCCTCCGGCTCACACATTTTTGTCTTGGGAAGGATGGCTCCAGAGCAAATTGATTTATGCGGTCGCCAAATCGCTTGCTCACAACTTTAATGCCGGTAGCTCAAATTTTTGCTCATAAGACTCCACAGCTTAGAGGGAGCATTGGTCCTGAGCACATAGTCTCAAGTGCTGGCAGCTCCGTTGCTGTCACATAGTGGAGACCCCCACCCTCTCTTTCTTCCCCCCACAGCCTCCATTCTGACTTCTGGCTTCCCGCCGACTCAAGGCCAAGCCAGCAGCCCCGAAATCCCCATCACATGGGAGCCATCGGTGCCGTTTGTCGGAGGGAACGTCACTCTGACCCCCGGAGGGAGGCCCGGCTTCAAGTTCTGCCTGTGGTACCGACGGAGAGGCTTTGAATTCGAACATATCCTCATGTATTTCCCACCTCCCAATCCGGCGCAATCTCCTGGCCCCCTCTATACCGGGCGGGAGGAGATACTTCCAAAATGTTCTCTGCACATCAGGAACTTGACCTTGCGGGACTCTGGACGCTATATGGTCATCAAGGAGGATAGGGATTCTGATCCTGAAACGGGCAAGGCAGATATAAAAGTCCACCGTATGGTTTCTTTTTACCTCTTTCTGAGCTTTCCA
>NW_015170519.1:0-3346 GCF_001447785.1 Gekko japonicus
CTGCATCAGAAAACCCATAACGGGAAAAATATTTTGAATCCTAGGAGTGTGAAAAAGAGCTTCAGTTTGAGTTGTCATCTTCAATGGGACCCTAAGAACCCACACGAAAGAAACATTTTGAGAGCTCAGAGTGTGGAAAGGAAGGCCTTTTTAGTGATGGCTATCGCCTGTGAAACTTGCTTCATCAGATTATGTGCCAATCTCACCCTTTCTGACATCCACAAAACTGGCAAACCTGTTTCCTTTCCCAAATCCTGTGAGGAAATGGACAAGTTGAGGCGAACAGATATCTACAGCCTCTCTGCCACTGGCATAAACACAGTGTGGCCATGCAGTATCCTTCATTCACTAACATTTTTACCTGACAACCAGTCCTAGAGAGGCATTACCCAACCCTGATCCCTCCCCAGTCCAGCCTGCTCTGAGCTTTTTTGGGGTTTCACCACCTTGGAGCCCAAAGAGTTCTGGCAATAGGATTTATTAGGGCTGAAAGGAAAAACTCATGTCCCCCAACCCAACATCTCAGTAAGCTCTCGAGGGTCAGGACCAGTGTTCCCTCTAAGCTGAGTTAGTGTGAGCTAGCTGACGGTTTTTTAGCCTCCAGCTCGCACATTTTTCTCTTCGCTCAGGGGGGATGGCTCCAGAGCAAGCTAACTTATGCAGCAGCCAAATCGCTCGCTCATAACTTTAATGCCAGCGGCTCACAAAGTAGAATCTTTGCTCCCAAGACTCCACAGCTTAGAGGGAGCATTGGTCGGGACCTCACCCTATATATCATACAGTATTGTGGAAATGGACTGGTATGTATGGAATTGGTGGGTGGACCTTGTGGGACACAAATTTCCCAATTATACCCCCAGACACACAGTCCCCAGATTCTCCCAGAGAAAATCAGGAAGAAGTAAGATTCCCTCTTCCTTCTCCGGCACCCATGACTCAGAAATGACCTGGAGGAAGCCCCTGGCCAAGGCCCACTCCCCACCTCTGACTCCTCAGAGGTCCCTTTGAATTCCCCCTTGGAGACTCTGCCTTTATGCAGCAGGCTGGGAAATTCCACCTCACTACTTTAATTTGGGAAGGTGTCTGCATTAAGGTTGCTAACAGGCCCGAAAGGGTGGGGGAATCCTGCCTCTTTCCCGTTGGCTTCGTGTGCGGAAACGGGCAGCTGAAGGGATACATGACATCCCATCTTTCCCGTTGACTTCGTGTGCGGAAACGGGCAGCTGAAGGGATACATGACATCCCATAATTCCTCTGTTAAAGGGAGTTAACACTTTTCTCCTTCAGGCAGCTGGCAACATGAACCAGAGTAAAGAAAACTCAGCGAAGGATGGGTTATACAGGGATGTCAAATGTATGGCCCGCGGGCCAGGACTGGCCCCACCCGTTGCTTTAATCCCCCGCCTCCCTCTCCCCTGCCTGGCCTCACCCTTTGAAGTTGGAGGCCGTGAATGTTCCCAGCTCCCTCCTTTCGGCAGGAAGGTGTTCTGGGCTTGCAGAGTTACAAAGAAAATGTGGAGTGGGTTTTCTATTAAAGTCTCTGTGTCCGGATAGACTACTTTGGGACTGTAACAGTGCTCTGGGACTGAGTGGAATGATGGTCCCTAGCAATAAAGCCAGTGTTCTGGGACTGGGATGACAGGGCGCAGAGTGGAATGACAGCCCCTGGGACTAGCAGCAGCAGCAGCAGCAGGTTTCTGGGAACCCTAATTCCATTCCATTCCCAGAAGACTTCTTCTTCTCCCAGGAACTGTCATTTCTCTCTGTTGGCTGTCTTTCCAGTCCCAGAGTAGTATACCTGGGCCCAGAGACGTTAATGGAAAATGCATTCTACATTTTCTTTGCAACTTTGTGCTGCAGTGTATTTCAATGGAGGGGAACTCTAGTTTCACTTTCCAGTGCTTGTATGCTAGCTGAACCAGGGCATTTTATATTTTTAGTTTCTGCTGTGATCCTTGTGCTTTTTCGTGATGTTTTATTTTAAAAATTGCCTTGCCAAATCCTACTATTCCCCCACCTGTCCACTTTAGGCAGTCATCTTTTAAAGGGGGGGGGAGGTTTGGGAGGCTTCAGTTATTAAAGTCTGTTCAAAAAACAAAACATAGAAGAGTTTAAAGCATGTTTATATAAAATAATATATTTAATTCTGTCGGTCTGTATCCTTTATGAAGTTCATATCTCTGCTACCTGGCATTCCATTTAATAACACACATGGCCCGGCCCGGCAAAGTCCCATTCGTGTCAGGTCTGCCCCTCATAAGAAATGAGTTTGACATGCCTGGGTTACAGCTCTTTAAAGCCATTACTATTTGTATCAGGTAAATCAGATTTTGTATTTTCTTTTCTGTGCTTTGCAGAGGTTTTTCATGAGTTGGGCTTCATTAAATGTGTCAAAGGTTAGTGTGGGACGTATTTATACAATCGTGTATAAAGATCTAGACAAGAAATCCTCTTGCAGACGCTTGACACTCACACCTGAGGCCATGACTGATCCCCATGAATGAACGCGCCCCAGTATTTTCCACAATCCACATTTTCTTTGTAACTCTGCAAGCCCAGAACACCTTCCTGCCGAAAGGAGGGAGCTGGGAACATCCACAGCCTCCAACTTCAAAGGGTGAGGCCAGGCAGGGGAGAGGGAGGCGGGGGGCAGAAAAGACCCGTGGGCCAGATTAAAGCCACGGGTGGGGCCAGTCCTGGCCCGCGGGCCATACATTTGACACCCCTGTATAACCCATCCTTCCCTGAGTTTTGTTTTCTCTGGTTCATGTTTCCAGCTGCCTGAAGGGGAAAAGTGTGAACTCCCTTTAACAGAGGAATGATGTGATGTTATTTATCCCTTCAGCAGCCCAATTCCACACACGAAGCCACCGGGAAAGAGGAAGGATTCTCCCCCATCCACCCACCCTTTCAGGCCTGTTAGCAACCTTAATGCAGACACCTTTCCAAATTAAATAATAATAATAATAATATAATAAATAATACTTTCCATTTATTAATCGCTTTCCCCAGTGGGCTCAAAGCAATGTACAGTTACTCAATATAGACAAGGGACTAACAATGTTTGTAGGGGGTAGGGAAGACAACATATATCCCGGTGTAGACGTCTTCTGGCTGGCTTCGTCATTTTCCGTCACGGCTGCTTGCTGGCTTGCTGCTTTCTGGCTGGGCTTCAGGACCCGTATGTCTATCGCCACACTGCCACCGCCTGGCCGGAACATCCATTGCAGTTCTTTATTGTAGCTGGAAAGCTGAATCGCCTTTACAAGCCTTTGACCAGGACTTCCGACCGTCAGCTAATGCCCTCTCACAAGGGAGATTGGCGTGCCCGCCCTCTTTTAAGGAG
>NW_015170519.1:4463-11553 GCF_001447785.1 Gekko japonicus
CCCCCCCCGCTGGGGGGGGGGGGGCTTGTGCTGTTCCCAGATAAAAACAGCGATGTCTGCTCCTTTAATCTGGGCCACTCTTCACACTGCCTTAGTCCGTGCTGGGAATGAGTGGGGGTGGGGGGTGGAGGCTCCCCAGAGAGGCTACGAATTCCTCAGTCCAGTGAGACAACAAACAGCCCCGCGGGGAGTCGCCTCTTCTCCCCTTCCTTCAGTTAACATGGTGGCTCAAGGGAACACACACGTGTTTTTCATCCCATGTGTGAGATGGCAGGTTCCATCTTTTGCATCCCCTATTGAAAAAGTCTCTGGTAGTTGGACTTGTCAAAAATCCTTCAGATTCATTCATGTGTCCTCTAGGCCCTAGATTTACTCTACAGGAGACAGTAGAGATTCTCTGGTCTGCTCACAGGTTTCCTATAATTCTTTTCACACCTATGTCACTCTGTGGGCTCAGACCCAAGACCTTCTCCCCTGACGGGAGGTCACCTGTCTTTCCATTGAGATAGATCCCCGGTGGATAGCCGTGTTCCTCTGAAGCAGTGTCAGCAAGCTGCCATTATGTATTTTGTATGTATTCTGGTTCCCTGAGGGTTCCCTGAGTCTGGTATTGTACTGTCTACATTCTTGCCTTTAGCTGCACGTAACGCTCAAGGTTGTCCAGCTGGTGTGGGAAGGAGCTACCCTGTTATCTGCTTGCTCGTTAGTGGTATCTTTTCCCTGTGAACTGACTGTCTGTTATGAGAAAGATGAACCGTTGTATTCTCATGTATTTACCCGCCAGTGCCATCCTTATTCGCGCCGGCGGGAAAGGGATCGATTGGTTATAGTTGGTTCAAAGTTCCCTTATTATGTTACCTTCTGGGGTCTGTATTCATTCCTAACAATACTACAGTGTTCCTGTTTCTACCAAACGCTTTGGAATAAATTTAACTTTATACTTTTAAACGTGGATTTATTTTCAAGACTTTGGGATTCAACATTTTGTTAGGAATGACCATTTCCTCATCGCCCCGATTCTGATCGCAATCATGAGCGGGACAGAGGGGAAAATTCCTACAACAGAGGGGGACTTGTTCGAGGTCCCTGTCACCTCCGCGGCCCCACTGGTTCCCACGGCGCCCACCTCGGTGCCTACAACGGGAGCAGTGGGGGGAACGGTACCGCGGCCAAGTTACTTGCAGTGGCCGCCTCCGACCCCGAGTCACTGGGGTCGGAAACCCATGCAGGCTTACGAGGACTGGACGATGTTTGACACCCAAGGCACGAAAGAGACTTACTCCCACCGAGGGAGCAGCCTCCGCGACAGCCTGGGTGACAGAGAGCGGAGGCGCGGGAGGTACCGAGACGAGGAAGATGACTTTTGGCCAGATGACCCCGGGAGAGGATCGGGATCCGGATTCAGCGGTACCCAACGGGACCCGCCTGGAAGAGACGACCGCCTGGAGGAGATCGAGCTGTCGCTGCTGCATGTTATGCACACCGTAGCCGATGTGTTTGAGGCCTTGCCGACAATGATGGATCACCGCCTTGCGACCCTGATGGCGGCCGAAGCAGCTTTACAACCGCAGCTGCCCCAGCTCCCTCCTCCGGGGCAACCGGTACCGCAGCAGCCTCCGCTGGGACAGCAACCGGTACCGGGCCAGCAATCGATTCCTGGCCAACAACCGGTGCCGGGTCAACAGCCAGTCCCCGGACAACAACCGATTCTGGGACAACAACCTCCAGGACTGCCCCCCCTTTGATCCCTTTGCAGCCTGGGGCTCCGGCGGCACCAGCTCTCCCCCCTCCGGGAGGTCCAGGGCCACTACGTCCCTTGCTGATGGGGACGAGGCAGCAACCCAAAGACTTACTGGAGGCTACGTTTGATGGCAACCTGACGACCTCGCTTTTTTCACGGTGAGAGTACAGAAATTCATCGCCCAAAGTGGACACCTGTTCCCAGACGATGGCAGTCGAATCGACGTGATTGCGGCTAGACTTAAAGGAGCAGCGGCCACCTGGTACGTAGGCTTACACAATAGCCGAGGCCCCGAACTGCTTAATTTGCGGGCGTTTATGTGGGCGCTGAGGGCTCGATTCGAAGATGTGAATGCGAGCCAAAGGGCCAAGCGCTTTCTGCGAACCTTCAAACAAGGCAGACAATCGGTACGGGAATATACGGCTGAGTTCCACAACCAAGCAGCTAAACTATGAGACTGCCCGGACCATTTACTGGCTGAAATGTACCGGCTGGGTCTGAATCAAGAAATCCGAGAAACTGTCTTGAGGTCCGTAGAACCGGTTTCCCTGATGGAGTGGACGCAAGAAGCCGAGGGAGCAGAGAGTCGACTTCAAACCATCAAGTTGGACTCGGCTGCAAGCGGAGGAAAGGCGAGCCATCCTTCGACTTCTAAACCGAAACCAGCCCGACTCTCGGAGGCGGCCAGGGAATGCCGGATGAAGACGGGTCTCTGTCTCAGATGTGGGGAACGCGGCCACTTCGCGGCAGATTGTACGGCATCGCCAGCGAAGGAAAAACCACAAAACCCCAAAGGAAAACAGAGTACGCCGAACCCCGCGTCCGGACCCAAGAAGAAGGGAGTTGCAAGACCCAGCTTTTCTAAAGCTCTGCAAGCAGCGCCGGAGGACAACACCGAAGAATCGCCCGACTCAGAACCAGAGGAGGCGGGAAACGACGAGGTCCTGTTGTGAAGGGCGCAAAACAACAGGACTGTCTTCCAGATGTGCCAGTGGTGGTGAGAGAACCCCCCTCCCTCTTTTTCTTGACTGTGTCATTGATTAACCCAATTTTGGGTACACACGTGAGAGTAAAAGCTCTCATTGACTCAGGGTGTGGGAGAGACCTAATCAGCCCCAGGGTGGTGGCGGGGTTGGAAGCGGGGATAACAAAGTTGAAATCTCCTATCATCTTCACTCAAATGGATGGTGCACCCATGAAACCTTGCACTCACGAGACTATGCCACTTCAGTTGGGGGCTGGTGAACACTGGGAGCAAAGAACTTTTGTAGTCACGCCTGAGTCGCAATTTGCCCTGGTGCTGGGAGCCCCGTGGCTTTTTGCTCATGATCCTTATGTGTTGTGGGAAGAGGGGCGGGTTGATTTTGTATCCCCCAAATGTGCCAGCCATCGATGGCATAGTGACTGGGGGAGCCCACCGGTTGCCAACTTCCCGTGTGCAATGTTATCCCCGGAGGAAGTCGCAACTCTCCCACCTGAATATAGAGACCTAGCACGAGTGTTTGGAGAGGAGGAGGCTGACAACTTACCCCCCCCATCGCAATACTGACTGCTCCATTGAACTGTTGCCCGGAGGCAAACTGCCTAAGGGTAAAATCTATGCGATGGGGCCAGCGGAAAAGGCAGAACTGCGTAAGTTCCTCGATAAAAACCTGGCTAGAGGCTTCATCCGCCCTGCTTCGTCTCCTTTTGCAGCACCGGTTCTTTTTTGGAAAAAGAAAGATGGGGGGCTCAGACTATGTACAGACTATAGGGGGCTAAATGCCGTTTCAGCTACCAATGCCTACCCTTTGCCACTAATTAAGGACCTTGTAGCTGAAGCAACCAAAGGGAAAGTGTTTTCCAAACTTGATTTGCGTGATGCTTACTTTCAGGTGCGCATAAAGGAAGGGGATGAGGGGAAGACGGCGTTCAACACCCCGCTGGGACAATTTGAGTACTTAGTCATGCCGTTTGGCCTTCAGGGGGCTCCTGGGGTCTTCATGAACTTAATCAATGAAGTCATGCATGATTTATTGTTCAAAGGGGTGATTGTTTATCTAGACGACGTGTTGGTGTACTCCCAGGACCTCCCCTCACATGTCAAATTGGTCCGGGAGGTGCTCAAACGGTTGCACAAGCATAAACTCTTTGCCAAACTGTCCAAATGTGAATTTCACCAGTCACACATTGACTTTTTGGGATTTCGGGAGGGGGTTTGGAAATTGACCCGGGGAAGGTCCAGGCAGTGCTTGAATGGGAGCCCCCAAAACTCGACGCCAACTCCAAGCATTCATCGGATTCGCCAACTTTTATCGCGCCTTTATCAAAGGCTTTGCCCAAGTGGCACTTCCCCTGACTGATTTGTTAAAAACCAAGGGGAAGAGGTTTGATGCAGCTAAACCAGGAGCGCCTCTTAAATGGTCACCTGAATGTGATGAGGCGTTCAAAAAACTCAAACTCTTGTTTACGTCTGAACCTATACTAGCGAGGCCTGATGAAACTAAAAAATTCATTGTGCAAGCTGATGCGTCTGATGTTGCTATGGGTGCAGCCATTTTGCAAGAGGGGGAGGAGGGGAAGCTGCACCCGTTAGCGTATGTTTCTAAAAAGTTTTTTGAAGCGACAGCAAACTGGTCGATATGGGAGAAGGAGGCGTCGGCCATCAAGTTGGCCCTTTCGACGTGGCGCCACTGGCTGGAGGGGGCGAGGGTTCCGTTTGAGGTTTGGACGGACCATAAGAACCTTGAGACTTTAAAGTCATCCAGGACTTTAAATGCAAAACAACTTCGATGGGCCGACTTCTTTGCTAAATTCCAATTGACCCTTCACCATTTGCCGGGCACGGCTAACTCTCTGGCTGACGCACTCTCTCGCTTACCGCAACACGAGAGTCAGCGTGACATCATCATTGATTCAGTGTTCACTCCTGCCCAGCTGGGAGGGGCTGTACTGACGTGGGCTCAAGCCAAGCAATTGCCCGCCCCGGCCAACTCGCAAGCTGCGAACGATTCTCTCTTTAAGGGGGGGGAGTGGAAGCAAAAGTATGTGTCTGCATGGGCTCCTGAAGATGAGACTCTAACTAAAGACCTCCCCACCTGCACCCGAAGTTCTGATGGCTTGGTGTACTCCGAAGGTAAACTCTATGTGCCTGTTGCCCTTAGGGGAGAGGTGCTACATGCGGCTCATGGTTCTAAATTAGCCGGTCACTGGGGCTTTGTCAAATCACTTCAATTGCTACGCCGTCAATTCTGGTGGCCCCGCATGCGCAAGGACTTATTAGACTTTGTTCGTACTTGCCAAACTTGTGCCCTGTCAAAATCCAGAGGGGGGAACCCTCCTGGTTTACTCCACCCACTCCTCACCCCATCCAGACCGTGGGAGGTGGTGTCTATGGACTTTATTACCGATTTACCACTCAGCAAGGGAAAAACAGTGATTTGGGTGGTTGTTGATTTGTTCTCCAAACAAGCACACTTCGTTCCTTTTCCTTCCTTGCCTACTGCCCAGGCTTTGGCCAAAGCCTTCTTTTACCACGTGGTGCGCCTCCATCTTTTGCCTGCTAAGATAATATCCGACAGAGGCACTCAATTCGTTTCTAAATTCTGGAAGGAACTGATGTCCACCATGGGGGTGGAGCAAGGTCTGAGTAGTGCCTATCATCCAGAGACCGATGGACAGACCGAACATGTTAACCAAACTCTGGAACAATATCTACGTTGTTTTACCAACTACCAACAATCTGACTGGTGTGACCTACTACCGTTGGCAGAATACTGTTACAATAACACTGATCACAGATCGATTGGCATGTCTCCCTTTAAAGCGGTCTTTGGCTACGACAGCCCGCCTGTACCCTTTTTAGGGGGGGACCTTCCTCTTCAGCCTACTGATGCTGGAACTTGGTGTCAATCACTACAACAAGCATGGCCCCTTTTATGCGATACATCGAATGCTGCTAAAGCAGCCTACAAAGCTCAGGCTGACAGAGGCAGGGTGGAGGGTTTGGGTCTGCAGCCTGGGGATTCTGTTTATGTATCCACAAAAAATATTAAACTGTTGCGCCCTAGTCAAAAATTGGGGTGGAAGTACATTGGGCCTTTTAAAGTTCGCAAAATTATTAATGATGTGGCAGTTGATGTGGAATTACCAAAAAACCTCAGGGGGTTGCATTCTGTCTTTCATATGAGTCTCCTGAAGAAAGACATGGGTTCGTCCAAATGGCGACCTGCACTTGTACCTCCTCCTCCTCTGCTTTTGGAGGGCGAGGAACATTTCGAAATTTCAGATATTTTGGATTGTAAACTTAAGCGGGGAAAGTGCTGGTATCTCATCGAATGGGTTGATTTTGGTCCCCAGCACCAGGAATGGGTGGAAGAAGAGGATATTCAGGCCCCTTATATGTTGCATCAATTTCATAAGCGTTTTCCTGACAAACCGGGAGGTTCCGGGAGGTGGGGGATAAGATGTATTTTCAGGTGGGCAGTATGTCAGCAAGCTGCCATTATGTATTTTGTATGTATTCTGGTTCCCTGAGTGTTCCCTGAGTCTGGTATTGTACTGTCTACATTCTTGCCTTTAGCTGCACGTAACGCTCAAGGTTGTCCAGCTGGTGTGGGAAGGAGCTACCCTGTTATCTGCTTGCTCGTTAGTGGTATCTTTTCCCTGTGAACTGACTGTCTGTTATGAGAAAGACGAACCGTTGTATTCTCGTGTATTTACCCGCCAGTGCCATCCTTATTCGCGCCGGCGGGAAAGGGATCGATTGGTTATAGTTGGTTCAAAGTTCCCTTATTATGTTACCTTCTGGGGTCTGTATTCATTCCTAACAATACTACAGTGTTCCTGTTTCTACCAAACGCTTTGGAATAAATTTAACTTTATACTTTTAAACGTGGATTTATTTTCAAGACTTTGGGATTCAACAAGCAGCTGGACAGAGTTTGAGTCCAGTTAGGCCGAATCTGCATTTGCATTTTTAAATCCTTTTCGTGCTGCTGTGACGCCATCTTTCTCTATGCCTGTTTGAATGTTGTTTGGAGAAGATTCTTTTAAAACAGTGCGGAGGTGCAATGACAGCAGAGCTGCCCCGAAAGGATGATAAACATACGTGGACGTGCAAAAGTATGCTAGCACTGTTGAGGTGTAAAAACGACACCAAATATAGGCAGCTTTTTTGAAGACAGAGTCAAAAGGCTGGAACACCGGTGGGAAAGACAAATGCAGATTCCGCCTTAGTCGACCAAAGTAAGTTAGCTTCAGCTTAGTCGTTTTAGCTTCTAGGGAGAGTTCAGGCTTGATTTGATCTGGAACCCACTTACTTTTCTTTTTGGTAGTCCAAGGTATCCATAAAACTTTCCTCCAACACCA
>NW_015170520.1:0-2408 GCF_001447785.1 Gekko japonicus
CTTCCTGTTAGTGCACTAATAAAGTTATCGGTTATCTTACTCAGTGAACTCTAACTGTGTGTCACTTATTCGACCCCAGAGACATATGGGGCACAGATTTGTGCAACACACAGAAGAACATTACACTTAGTAGATCAGAACCTATAGGTGCTCCTCAGCCCAAGAGGTATCTGGCTGTCCTAATGGAACTCTCTGCCGAACAGCATCCATGCCCTGTGGAACTTGATGCAGTTCCACAGGGTCTGTAAGGCAGAGATGTTCCACCAGGCATTTAGGTGAGGATAGAGATGGTTCCAGCCTCCTGGTATCCCCCACCCCACCCCTGTGAGGCAGTGCCGCTACTGGAACTTTTAGCACTATCCTTTAGGCTAATCACTGTGTTTTTATTGCTTTAAATTGTTTTAACTATGTACAATATGAATTTATTATATTGCACACTGCCCTGAGCCCTGTCCTGGCAGGGGGAGGGCAGTTAAAATATAATGCAATAAATAAATAAAAACACAGAGGGGGTTTACATCCCCTAAAAAGTAAGGCTCTTTCCTTCTTACCTCAGTCTGCTGGAACCTGGAATCTATGGCAGGCCCAGTGATGGAAGTAGCATCAGCAATGCTGCCCAGGGGTCTTGCTGGGCAGTGGCTGCCAGATAGCCCATGGTCCATGCTGGTGTCAGCTGCCAGAGAGCCCAGGGGCCGCAGAAGTGACAAAGCAGTTCAGGATCTGTGCCAGATGAGGTGGTGGGTGCTTTAGAGCCCGGAGGCTGTCCTGGACCTGGGGGTGGCTGCTGGAGAGCCTGGGAGCCATGCTGGACCTGGTGGGAGCTGCTACAAATCCCAGAGGGTGTGGCAGCAACAAAACAGCCCAGGGACCACGCCAGGCCTGGCAGCAGCTGCTGGATAGCCCAGGGCCGCTCCGGGCTTGGCAAGGGAGTGGAGGGAGATGGGATTCCCCTGCAAGTCTCATAGGCCCTCACTTGTCGGCTTCTGTTTGGTTCTGTGAATGGGAAATTGGGGGGGGGGGAAGGTAACTTGCTGTCCTGTCAAAAAGTCTTGCACATTGAATTTCTGTCCAACTTTTATCTACTATAAATAATATTGTTGACAACCACTATCTCTTGTTTATGGGAGAATTAGCGTGAATTGATATATGCATTAGGGGTGTCGAACTCACTGGAAATGTGTTATTTAAAGTTTAAAAAACCTTTAATTGTGTTTGTGTCCTTTATAAAGTTCATATCTCCTTATCTGGCATTACTTTTTTTTTAACAAAACATTTTTATTTATTTTCCATATAACACACAAACAAATAACAAGTGAATTATGGCCCAGCCCAACAAGGTCTCATTTATGTCAGATCTGGCCCTCATAACAAATGAGTTCGACACCCCTGCGAGATGTAAAACTCCACAGAGGAGAGTCAGTTTCAAAGATTCTGTATCAATGTTTTCATAATCACAGTCAACTAAGCTTTCATATCTCATTCCACAAACAAATTTGAAAACGGAAGATGATATCATATATTGGGAAACTCGATTTCTTCATTTGAGTAATCAAAGAAGCATTGATCAAATCAAAGCAGGTCCATGTTGTTATTTGTAGGTAGTGTGGATGCCTGATTTGTGAAGTGGTTATTTCATGGTTTCTCTTCACAGACAGAGAAGTCTGTAGTGGTTGGTAGAACACATCTCTCAAAGCCATAAGCCTTTGCTCAATAAATAGGAAAATATTTACTGCAGAAACAGCTTGTTATCCATATGTGGACTTTTGTCACTCTTTACTTAATGCCTGATTGAATATTAAGATGAATCATCACAATGAGTTTAATTTTGACAAGAACAGCTTGCATGTAAACTTTGCAAACAAAGCCTTATAATATAATTCATGAATAAAAGTTGCATTTGTGCTCTCAACAGATGGTAAACTTGACTTGATCTGTGGAATGATGTTTCAAAAGAAATTAGTCAAAGAATGTGTATTTAAACTGATTTTTTTTGTTTTGTTTTTTTACAAATGGTCTAACATTCTTTTCCAAGTATATCTGCCTACACAGTATATTTGATTTTAAGCTGCTGATATTCCTGGTCTGTTGATGGATGCTTTATTTCCCTGAAAGGCTTTTTGGATAAAATCTGCTCCTGTAGAATAGAAGAAGCTAGTATTCCTATGTTCCCTTTTTTTGGCAGAAACATAATTTTTATTTTATGGAAAACACCATTTAAAAAAATAAGCCTCTTATTTGGGGGCTGTGGGGGTGGGACTTACAGCTCAGTCAAAGAAAACATTGCTTTTTACATGCAAGCTGCCCCAGTTTTCTATTTGGGTGCATGTGTTAGTCTCCCTTATACCACATGGTAAACTACTCTTGAAACTGAAGTGACTTTCTAAAAAGACTTACAGAGCCATTGGTGG
>NW_015170520.1:3191-7630 GCF_001447785.1 Gekko japonicus
AGATGGGAACCAATGCACACCTGAGTGCCAAGTGCTCCCACCTGATGGCCAAACCTTTTCCTTGTGAATGCAGAACACCTTATCACTGCTGACAGAGTGCATCTCCAGATACACAAAGGTTCTAGCAGAATGCTGGATCAGGTGTGGATGATTTGGATTCTGCCACCCGTCTGGTGTACCTTGTGGCATCAGAATGCCAGATATGATATCCATGACTGCCAAATGCCCTACAAGCTGCCAATGATGAACATTGGTAGCTGCTCCACCATGAGTGTTCCCTGAACGCTGGTGCTGATCCAACAGGACTCCTTGGTTTACAGTTTGATTTGTGAAATCCATTTGTGTATTCACAATCTGGCTTTTGGGTGTGGCTGGCTTTGCATCCAGCACCAAAAACAAAACAACAGGAACAGCTACAGGGACTGTGGTCATCCATGATTGTTGGTGCATGCTATAAACATGGCAGTGCAATAGCACTGCTGTACACTATTAATTCTTCACCTATAGGAGAAGAATAATCTGATAAATAAATAAAGCAGTTTGTTGTAAAGCACTTTGTTTAACGACAAAGAGACAAAAATCCCACAGAATGCAAGTGAGGGGCAACTACAGTCATGCTTTTAACTGTTATTGCATTGGAACTACTCCTTTTCTTTGAGTTGAAAGAGACTTGCATGCCTTTCTTGTTTGACTCTGCACACCATCCCTCCTCCTTCCTTAGGTTTCCCCATCTTTCAGGACCTGATTGTCTTGGATGCATATGGGGGGATTCTGTTATTTCATTGCTACTTTCGTTTCCCTTTTCAGTTTTTTTTAATCTGCCTTTTTATTATCTAAATACCAAGCTAAAATTTCTGTATGAATGTACTGAATTATTGTGCCCTTACCTGTGTTATAATGAATAGTGGCTTTATTTCTTTATTAGATTTTTAATAAAAATCCTTCGTAAGAGTGCATTGCAAATGGAGCACGAAATAAATGGGGTATATAAATGTATGCATAACACTTTATTAAAGTTGTCTGCATTTATCAGCCTTGTACATATAATTACAAAATAGGTATACTTTTATATTTAGCTTGTTAAACTGGATGTTCCCGTAAGGTATTATGTATGCACTCTTACAAGATATCTTCAGGCTTTAAAGTGTCCAAGTTCATCATCTTTTTACAGTCATTGTAAAGCACATTAAGAAATATTTGTGGTGCTCATTAGAAAGGAGTGCTGCAAGAAATGTATATTTGCCTTGGGGTTATTATTGGACAGTTCAGCTATTACACTCATTGTATTACTGGATCCCTTTGACAGATGATAGGCACTTTATCAGAATAATTCCTACAACATCCATAAATACCTGGAAATCCAGTCCGAATCTGAATAGGCTTGCATATTGGGTAAGCCTGGCATCTCCTTCCTGATATTATACCATAAAGAGCCAATCAGACTTCTTAGGAAGTACATTTTCCTCCTTCCTTCCTAGATCTCACTAAACTTTGTTAGAAAAAATGTTGGAAGCTCAACATGAATCATAACTCAATGCAGATAACATGATAAACCTGTATCTGGATTTTATTACAAATGTATGGAGCTGCGGTGGCTCAAGTGGTTAAGACGCTGAACTGCAGGCTGTGGAAGGTCAGTAGTTTAGCAGTTCGAGACCCGAGTGTGCCGCATGATGGAGTGAGCTCCCATCTCTAGTTCCAGCTCCTGCCAACCTAGCAGTTCGAAAGCAAGAAATTGCAAGTGGATAAATAGGTACCGCTTCGGTGGGAAGGTAACAGCGTTTCGTGCGCCTTGGTGTTTAGTCATGCCGGCCCACGGAAATGTCTTCGGACAGCGCTGGCTCTTTGGCTTTGAAACAGAGATGAGCACCGCAGCCCTAGAGTCGGATTTGACTGGCTTTCAAGCAAGGGAACCTTTACATTTACAAATGTAGGACAATAGAATTTTCATATTGGGAAGAAGAAGAAGAGTTGCTTTTTATACTCCACTTTTGTCTACCTTAGGAGTCGTCAAGTGGCTTACAGTCACCTTCCCTTCCTCTCCCCACAATAGACACCTTGTAAGGTAGGTGAGGCTGAGACAGTTTTGAGAGAACCATGAATGGTGCAAGGTCACCCGGCAGGCTTCATGTGGAGGAGAGGGGAATCAAACCTGGTTCACCAGATAGAGACCACCGCTTTTAACCACTACACCACTTATCTTGTATAGAAAACTAAAAATAATAGAGCTGACTTCTATAATAGCCTTTGTACTGCCATCTTAATGATCTATGTTTAGGAATATTTATTAATTCAATCATGTGAACCCTCACATTCAGCTCATAGCTGACTCAGTTTTACCTCCTCATCTGCTGTTTTATGGAAGTCTAGGTCTAATGTCTTAGTTTTCCCAGAATGGGAGATTAAACACAGTCTTGCAGCTTGTATGACATCAAGGACTGCATCCTTTGTCTAACCAAACTGAAAGACAGAGACCAAAAACAATTTCGAGGCCACCTGAAGTGCTGTGCCTCATGGTGAGGAGAGTGTGAGAGTAGGAAGAGCGAGAAGGCAGAGTAGGAAGAACTGGCCACACAGGTTTCCCATTTAGGAGCTTGCTCCACTTGTGAAGAGAGGCTTCACAGTATCACTGGCTACTTCAGTGTGGGCTTCTCAGTGGAAAGCTTGAGCACCTTTTACTTCCCTCATTGTCCTCTCATTCTCTCCTGGCATGAAGTATAGTAGTCCTAGCCACCTTGTTCTCAGCTGAACTTCAGGCCTTGTGTGAAGATGACAATAAGGAAAGTGAAAGGTTCACAAGCTTTATGCTACAGGAGGTTGATTTGTGTGTCAAACTAAATAGTTTTTTAAAAGAGTCTTGTTTGGGGGGAGGTATCTCCCCACAGCCACACAGCCCATTTCAGCAAGGAAAAATGATGTGGTGGGAGGCAGCTGTGTAGCTGCAGGGAGAATGACCCAGGTTCCCTGGACTTACACTTTTTACTAAGTAATATCCAGTCTGGCCCTGAGCCGGCTGGCAACACTCATAGCCTGACCTGAGCAGGTTCTTGCAGTGGGATGCCTGAGCACTCATAACTTTCACCTCTGCCTTCTTGCTTTTCTCCCCAGCATGAGGCACAGCAAGTTTCTGCAGCAGCTGGCCAGATCTGAGCAAGCAGGCTCTACAGCAGAGGTCCCTAACCTTTTTGAGCCTGTAGGCACCTTTGGAATTCTGACACAGGGTGATGGGCAAAGCCCACAAAATGGCTGTCGTGGGAGGCAGAGCCAGCAATAAAATATTAGGGAGCAACTAGGGCTGCCAACCTCCAGGTGGGGTCTGGAGATCTCTTAGAATTACAAGTGTTCTCCAGAAAACAAACGGTTCCCTGGAGAAAATGGCTACTTTGGAAGGTGGACTTTCTGACATTATGCCCTACTGAGGTCCTCCCCTCTCCAAACCTCACTTTCCCAGGCTTCACCTCCTGATCTTCTGGAGTTTTCCAACACAATGTTGTTGACTATGATGCCCCCGTCCACTTCCCTCTCTCGGATAGAAGATTTTCCCTCCATTCTCCCCCCTTTTCTGAGTGACCCACCCTATTAATGTGTTTTCTTCCTTGCTGAAGAACAACTGGCTGTCCCACCCTGTCACAGAATGATATTTTAGCTGATGGCTCAGCCCAGGAATCTGAGGGAAGGACCAGGAGCCCGCTTTAACTTAAACAACTTAAATAGCACTCGAGGTATTTTGAAATTCAAAAATAACAATTTTTTGTTGAAAAATTCTGAGTTAAAATCAGTACATGCACAGACTTTAGTTCTTATATTTCACACTAATGAGAGTTTATGGAGGTATTCACAGCAACTTAAAATATTTATGTTGAAAGGCTTTTGTTCCAGTGTATTCCCAAACACTCTAGTTGCTTTTGTTGATGTTAATTGTGATCTTGGCTGTCTGCAAGCCACAGAGTAACGACTGAGTTAATATTCCATAGTTAACTGCAGGGGTCTTTTCGAGCCGGAGCCCTCCGGGACGAAGCTCCGGCAGTTGGCAGCAAGCCCCGCCCCCAAGAGGAACATATGCAGACAGCACAGCCATGGCCCCAGCCGGAGGTCGGCTCTGCCCAGGCAGGCGGCCCCCCTGGTGGTCCACAGTGGGGGGGACAGGAAGAGAGGCGCAGGACACTTCCTGGGCGACTGACCTTAGCCGGGCAGTCCCAGCCCTTTCCCCTCCCCTTGCTGTTCCCTCCCACCCAGCTGGAGGAGAGCCTCTCTATGTGCACTGGCCCCGCCCCATCTCAGCTGTGCCTCCCCCTCCCCTCCTACAGCCTCATTTCCCCCCTGCAATTATTTGTTAATTGCTCCCTTTCCTCCCCCCTCTTCCTCTCCCTCTTTCCCCTGCTCCATTTAACTGAATTTATTTCCTGCCTCTCTTATCCCCCCTTTTCTCCCCCCCCCCC
>NW_015170520.1:8285-11572 GCF_001447785.1 Gekko japonicus
CACACTACTCCCCCCCCCCCCCCATAGCCAGTAAAGCAAACCAGTCCAGTGGCACCTTTAAGACCAAGTTTTATTCAGGAACCGGCTCTGGCTTCTCTGTGAGGGCAGATCTTCTCACCCCCCCACCCCATAGCCAGTAAACCAAAACAGTCCAGTGGCACCTTTAAGACCAAGTTTTATTCAGGAACCGGCTCTGGCTTCTCTGTGAGGGCAGATCTTCTCATCCCCCCCCCATAGCCAGTAAACCAATACAGTCCAGTGGCACCTTTAAGACCAAGTTTTATTCAGGAACCAGCTCTGGCTTCTCTGTGAGGGCAGATCTGCTAATTTCCTCCCCAATAGCTAGCAATCCAAAACAGTCCAGTGGAGCTGGAGCAGTGGGTGTGGCCTTCTGACACACTTCCAGTGATGTTCAGGGGGATGGCCTTTTGACACTTCTGGTGATGTCAGGGGATATGGCCTATGACACACTTCCGGTGATGTCAGGGGGTGTGGCATATGCTAATGAGTTATGCTAATGAGCTCCTGCACCTCTTTTTCTACGAAAAGACCCCTGGACTGTAACATGTAAAGGAAACTCTTAGAAACCTTAACATTTTCTAGCCCTTATCCAAGCCACAGGAAATGTAAGCTGTGAAACCCTTCTCAGTTTTGATGAGTTAAATATATGAAATAATTTGGATTTGCACACTGCAATCAAATATATATTAGATTTTGAGGGGTGGGTAATCTGTTTCGCCCTACATTCATATATAAGATAGGTAATCTGATAGTGGTTTTTTTTGGGGGGGGAAACAATTTCTTCTAAAAAAGCAAAGAAAGAATGGTTAAAAGAAAAATAAATTGGGAATAATTATGTAACTATTTAAGCTTTAGGCAGCATCCCACTCGATCTTCTGTTCCAATTACTTTCAAGTAAAGGAGGACACACAGAACAGTGTAACATAGAGATCTGTGTTATGCACCATTTACCAAGGAGAAAATGAAATGGCAGCCATCTATTACGATAACTTTTTTCTTCAAATTTTCAGCAAGCATATACTGGGATAAATGCCAACCCCCCCTCCCCTCGTGCCCTGATAGAAAATAAATTAACAATCAGGTTCATATGGTGACCAAAATCTGTGTTTTACAATAATATATTGCCTCTTCCACTTCATCTGAATGAGATTTTTAAGTGCTCTTGCTATCAACACTCTGCTTGATAAATAGTACTAGGGACCCTTCTTTTTCTGGGCAAAAAGTACAAATTAGATCTATCACCAGTGTTTTCCATCTTACAAATTAGTGTTACTCTTACATTGATGTTACTATTTGTCACTTAACATGAGATAAGTAAATGTATCCATGCCATCATTTAAAAGTTTGAATAGAATATTCCTGTTCTGCTGAAAAGGACTGTAAACCACTAGAACAGTCATGAATAATTATCTAATAAATGATTTTAAAACTTTAACAATGGAAAAAACTAATTCACACAAACCTTTTCCAGTTAAAGTTTGACTCAAAAAAACTGCAGGGGAGAAGCGTGGCTGTTTGCCTTGGGGCAAACTACCACGCGGTTACGCGATCAGACCTCCCGTGGAGGTCCTGTGGAGGTACCGTGGAGGTTCCATGGGAAGGGAGAGGTGCCGATCACAGGACAAGCCGGTGCGCAACGAAGAAGCGCGCGCCACGACAAACTGTTTTTTTTGTGTGTGTACACGATAAATGTGCATGCTCCGTTGGGTGCATGTGCACATCCACAGAGACTTGGACAAAAAAACACACCTTATTTGCAAGGGGACATGGGCGGGCGCCGGATGCCACCGGAAACGCAATCAGATGCCCGCCCTTGCCCCGCAGTTTCCGGAAACTAGTACCTCCGAGGTACTAGTTTTTTGCCACACAGTTTTGGCGGGAAGCCTCGGTTGAGCCACGGGAGTGCTACGCTTCCCAGATGTGCTGGTGAGATCACACCCGGAAACTCCACCTGTCTTCCGTCTCACTTGTGTGGCTACTGTTCCGTGTGATCACAGCCAATAATTATCTAATAAATGATTTTAAAACTTTAACAATGGAAAAAACTAATTCACACAAATCTTTTCCAGTTAAAGTTTGACTCAAAATTAAAGAGGCTTGCTAGGATTGTGTCAAGAGAATCATACTGAGAAGAAGAAATACTAGGAAATACTGATGTATTCTGTGTTACGTCTTTATCTCCTTTGTTCTGTGTCCAGTGAAGTGGGATTTCCAAAAAGTTTTTTAAAAAGAAAGAAAAGAAAAGAATTGGGATATTTTCCAGAAAAAATTTCAATATCATAAATAAAGTATGGTAGGATTCAACATTATTTTTTACTTTTTTAAAGTGTCCGCAGTAATTTTATTCCCACTAGCAACAAATATTTATACTGAAATATTTGATTGGGAAAACAAATGAATTAAGTACAGTTTACATGTTCAAACCATTTTACAGCATTTTACTGTCCTCCCACAGGTCACTGGAGTACCTTAGTTTCTTGATTGCTCCAAGCAGCATCACTTCCATTACTTGTTAGTTTCATAAGTGATTACTATATCTCTTTCACCACTGTTTCATAAAAATAAGAATGAATAGATGCCAGTGCTAATATATATATTGCCACTTACAAAGTTGTAACTAATGTTTTTCAGGTGATTAGCCCCCTCAAATTGTGTGAGATCTATGATCTATTGATTTGTAAAGGGGAGTGGAATAAAACAACAAATATGTGCAATCCACGTTAAATGAATAAGTTATGATGAATGCACCTGATTGGCTGTGCAGATTGATTAAAAACCAAAGCTAAAACGTGTCCCACTCATAAGAATCTTTAGAAATAGAAAGGTTTCCATAGGGAGATAAAGCACTGGAAAATGTTCTGGGGGAAAATTCACTCCCCATCTCTGGCTGTATCTACCAATTGTTAACCACATGCATTAGAAAAAGGCGAAGAGTCAGTGACAGCTATTTTGAGAACAGTTGAAGCATAACTTTCTCTCAAATGATGTCCCATACCTGTGCCAATCTCCCAGTAGCTTCAGTGTTAGATCTTATTTACGTATGTTTAGTACATTTCTGTTTACATTCATTGTACTGTTTGTTCTGGTATTGCCCAGCCTTTAAATATACGAACCAACACTTTGGATTGTGCCTGGAAACAGACGGGCTGCCAATGGGACAGTGTTGTCACATTCAACATCACATTGGTTTTGGTACAAATACGTCACTCCCCATGTCAAACTAGTATCTCAGTGTCCTATCTCTGCCAGAAGGACCGAGCAATTAT
>NW_015170521.1:0-3821 GCF_001447785.1 Gekko japonicus
CCAGCATCCCCTTGGGGTGTATGGGTGTGTGTGTGTGGGGGGGAGTGTCGCTCTGGAAAAAGACCTGTCCCTCCCTGAGACCTTGGGAGCGCCCCCTCGGGGCCTTGTGGCTCACCAAGGGCAGAGCATCAACCACTGGTGCCCAGGAGGAGGTGGGCAAGCGATGGGTGGGGAGTCTGAATCCCCCAAGGAAGGGGCTTCGCTTGGCCACGATGAGGCCGCCTGAGCTCCTCCGTGCCCCCTTGAACAGTCAGCACTTCCAGGATAATACGAAGCAAAGCAACAGAGAAGGAAATCCCACACAAGAACCTTGTAACCCGTAACTCACCCGCAGAAAATACAGACAAGGAGACTTCAGAAGCCAGTGGCCACCAGTACCACACTGAGACGAACAGGAGAATACGGCCAGGTCAGCCTGGTCCTAGAGGGTGAGCAGGACAGGCCCAGGCGCCGGGAAAGGCAGTACAAACGGCACCAGGAAAGCACCCAAGGGCAGCTGGAGTGTCACAACCGAGAAGGCCCTGCTCCTTGACTGTTACACCTTCCTCCCCATGGAGAAAAGGGGGCCTCAAAGCAGGGTCTTCACTAATGATCTCAGGGAAAGGGGGCAGGAGGGCGTCTGGAAGATGGACGCCCCGAGGAAACTGCCAGCACTGTGTGAACGGAGTCCAGAAGCAAGCTGTTTCCATTCCAGCAAGATACGACCTCCGTAGCTGGAACTAGTCAACAACCTCGCCACAGCAGTCTCTGCCCACGGAAGCTTCCAAGGGGTGGCCCCACACAGAGTGGAGTGGTCCTCTAACCGGGAGGATGTGGTCAGAGCCCGGATGGCCACCCACTCCTTCAAACTGCAAACTTGATGGTCCTTTGGTTACTACAGGGCAGTGAAACAGGGATACTCACAGACACATGTGAATTTCTACATACTTTGGTAATTCCCCAGGCATGCTATGAAATCTTGGTCTGATGAGGACTGAGCATGTTTATTTCCCTCCGGGAGGCATAGAATATTGAGGGCAGTTAAAAGGAGGTGGGACGGAATTGAACCACACCTGACCTTAAGAACCAATTGTATCCTTCAGAGAGATTTTTCGTGGGGAGAAATTTCCATTTGAATGACACTCTTGATATACATTTATCCACAGATCCTCTTTCTTTTCTTTTGGGGGAGGGAGCATGCTTGTGGTTAAGAAAGATCCCATAAAAATTAATGATAAACTTGTTTAATACATGGCACAGAAGCTGAAGAACCATTTTTATTGATGGCCTTCCCTCTACATTCTGGTACCCAGGAAAAAACTGCTGCTGTAAAGAGAACATTTCTTATTCCCTTCTGCTTCTGGAAAAGAAAATAGTTGGTTACTTGTAAGATTCAACTTAAGACTATGGTTTTTAATAACTTTTCACACTCATACTGAAAGGGGAAGGCTTGGCTTCCATGCAAAGGTAGGGTTCCCTGGTCCCTTGCCCTTCTTTTCAGTATCACTAAAAACTTGTAAGACTCGCAGTATATTCAGGTATTGACCCGTCGGAGTGGAGAGAGAATTGGAGGCAATCTCAGCAAGATACATTAGTGTTAATGTACCTTTCTCCAACCTGAGACAAACAAAAAAAACAAAGAATAAAGCCCACAACCTGGCTTGTTAAACTTTAAGACCTAACTGCACAATTAAAATCTAAGTACCTGCCATCTGCTCCACTATGTGAGAACGAAACAAGAGCAGCCCACCTTAGATAGCCCCTGTTTTTTTATGGAGGTGCTGCTGCTCTTCAGGTTATTTCTTTGTTTTTTTGCCAGCAGAGGAGGGAGAACAGTAGGGTGGGTCCCTGAAAGGATTGGCGTCCCTGTCAGAGATGGCAAAACATTGTGCCTGGAGCACTGACCTGAGGCTTCCAAGGACTGGGAGTTTGTTCTTGGCCATTAGCCTGCAGTCACATGAAAAAGCCATGCTTGGTGGCCAGGTTTCCCTTGCACATGCTGCTATTCTTTCTCTCAGGTTACGTATATGCCACCCTACTGTTCTCCCTCCTCTGCTGGCAAAAAAACCTGAAGAGCAGCAGCACCTCCAGGGAGGGGGGTCCCTCGGCTCGGAGCCGGGGGGGGGGAGAAAAAGTGGAGACCCAACTAGAACACAGTACGCAACATTTTGTTGCGGGTCTCCACTTGTATAACAGAATTCCTTTTCTAAGATGGTGTCTCCCATAACTTGTGAATATATTGTCTAAACATAAAGTATGCTTTTTTCTTGTTTTCATATGCAAATATGTGCAGATTGGCTTAGATAGCTAGCCCTTCATTCGCCAGACTACACAAGGGATTTTTTAACAAGTTAGATCCACTTTTCCCAGGCCAAATTCAGTACAAAGTCCTGTGTTGTTTAGTCCTAAGATTTTTTTAAAAACTGTCTGATATCATACAACATTCCTCTGACAGAGGCCTGCTAGGCCTCATCATCTGCCCAGATTTTCTTTTAGCACTGTCCTCTTCTGCATGAAGTACAACAAGCAGTAACAAGAACGAAGACCTTCCCTTTAGTAGCCCTGTGGCTTCTGAACCTCTCTTGAGGGGAATCCATCTTGCCCCATCCTTGCTGTGTAATGGCTCCCCCCCCCATTTTTAAAAAAATATTTCTGGTTTTAAACGTAAATTGATTTAACTGATGATGGTTTTATGATATTGCTATGAGAATTAGCGTCTGCTTGCTGGCTGATGCCACTGGGCTTTTTAATTAACAGTAAAATGTTATGGCTTTTGTTTTAAAATGTATTGTAAACCTTGAGGGTCTATTTATGGATGGAAAGGTAGAATATAAATGATTTCAGTAAATAATTGCATAAACGCATTAAATGGGTGAGAACCCTTAAAAAAAGACCTTTATGTAGATCTTATTTCAGTTGTTAACCTTAACATATAAGATCATTAGTAAGACCAGGCATAGGTCAGGTTTTGCCACACACACCCCCCCCCCCCGTTAAGCATTCTCCAAAGTGACCTTCTTGGTGATCAATGGCTCCCATTCCATGGTATGGATGATTTAAAAAAAACACAACAATTGCATGGCATTCTGTACAAGGCCCAAACATCAGGATGATCACATGTGTACATTTGAAAAAATAAGGTGGATTATGGAAGTCTAGATAGTTACAGTAGTCCAGTAAGTGTTACGGTTGCAAATGAACCATTCTGGAACCTAAACTGAGATACAACATGAGATCAGCACCTCTTTCAGGAGGGGTAAGGCGGATAGGAAGAAACTGTAGTGTATTGGCACACTCATGTTTTAAAACTGCTCTTTGACTAGGTTTTTTTTTTAAAAGCCCCCGGAGGGGATTTTTTATTGATTTTCATCCACTACAAAAAACTACAACAGAAAAAAGGGGGGGGGAATACATATACGGGAGAAAGTAAAGAACCCACTACTAACTAAAAACCCAAGAGAGAAGATCCTCCAACTAGCTTAGATACATCGAGTCTTCTCACCGTTGATCCCTTTATAAACTGAGTCAAACATTTATAAACCTTTTCCCTTAAAGCTTAAATTTAACTGTCTAGTAACAGTACCCCCAATCATCCCAAAACCAAAAGTCTCAAAGGCACAATTCAGAGTCCTTCAGCCTTTACTTCTCCTTTTCCCTTCTCTTCCGCAACTTGTAAGGACTTTTTGGAGCTGCCGCCCCTTGCTCATACAGAGAGTCCTCTCCGGAAGAACCAGTGTCCAGCTCGCCACTGGACTTGCTGTCCTCTTCTTTTTTCTCGTCCTCTGGCCTTCCCAGCTGAACCCTCAGAAATTCTTGAGCTTTCAGAACAGAGTCAATCTTTT
>NW_015170521.1:4131-9013 GCF_001447785.1 Gekko japonicus
GCCTTTTCCATTTGAACTTGCAGCATTTGATCTTCCAAAGAGGTTTGTTTCCTTTCCAGCGTTTGCACTTTCTTCTTCACTTTCTGTGCAGTTGCAGCCACTTCTTTTACTTTCTCAGCATCTTGCTTCATTATTTGTATCAAATCGTTTATTTGCATTGGTTGTGCAGTAATGCCTTGAGTAACCATGGACATCTGTTCTTTGAAGTTATTCAGCTGTTCCAGTAGAGGGCGCATGTAATCAGCTACAGCCTTTGCCGTCTCACTGGTAACTTCCGGTTTTGGGCTCTCAAGCCCTTTCGCTTTCAAAAGTCTTTCTTTGTCCCTCTTCCCCGCCATCTTTACTGTTTGTTTACTTTCGCAATCTTTTTAAAAGTCTCTGAATGTGCGCTTGACCGCTTAGACTCGCTTTGGTATGTACTTCTAGGCAGTTTCCCTCGCGTTTTCTTCCACTCCCCCCTCAATAGCTCAAAAGTTTGTGTGCATAGGAGGCGTCCCTCCCCCGCTCGTTTTTTTCTCCCGTTCAGTGAGGTGGGGAGCTATCTTTTTCTCTTTAAACACTACGAAATTGACTCACGTTCATAATCAGTCATTCAACCTCACTTTCATTTCGCTTCTGCCGCATGATCTCCTGCGCTCGTCCCGGTCAGCGTCACTAAGTCCATACAGTCTCACAGCACGGAGAACTGTCGGAACAAAGAGGCGCCTCAGTTCTCAGGCATTCTGCCCTCGAAGAGGCAACCTCTTATAAGTTCCATGGCCAGGGTCCCTTCGCTGGGCCCCTGGTTTGCAAGCCTGCACACCCCCTTCTTCGGCTCGAGCGCAGCTTCACCCCCGGGAGGGCCGGGAGGGGAGTCTGCTAGCGCGCCGCCATAAACCGGAAGTTCCTTTGACTAGTTGACACCTGGCTTAAAAGAATTCTGAAAAACTATCTGGATCTATTTAAAAGCCACCAAGAGGCATTCTTAGAGGAAAGGCAATGAGTGATTTATCAGATTTTTTCTTTACCCATTACCAAATTCCAGGTCCAAAAGGCTGAAGCACAAAACATTTGACCAACCCTATAAAGGCAGCTTGGAAAGTGTTACAAGTTTAACCAATGTCTCTTATAGTGGGATTTCATAGGCTCAGGTAGCTCTGGTGATTATCTGATTGGCTACGAGCAGTGATCCCTCTAAGCTCAGTTAGTGTGAGCTGGCTCAGTTTTTTAGCCTCCGGCTCACAGGTTTTTGTCTTAGCTCAGGAAGGATGGCTCCAGAGCAAACTAATTTATGCAGTAGCCAAATCACTCACTCACAACTTTAATGCCAGTAGCTCACAAGGTAGAATTTTTGCTCACAAGACTCCATGGCTTAGATGGAGCATTAGGAAGGACTGCACTGTAAATCCTCTCTGGTCAGGTTCCTTCTTACCTGCACTCCTAGATATTCTGTCTGTTATCAGCAATCCAGGCATTCTCTGTTTACTGTTATGTGAGCATAACCACAGAGTTCAAAAGTGGTGGAGGAGTTATCTGAGGGAGATATTGCCTTTTCCTCTCATATTGTTGAAGGTATAGTATTGAGATAGAATAGAGCCTAAAATGCCAGATGAAAAGGGCACCTTGTATACTAACAGTGGTAGAAAATACTTTTTCAAGATATCTGGGTTTGTTCAAAGGGGATTCTAATTGCTGCTGAATGGATTAGATGACTTGTGAGCCCTGCTCCATTTTGGCTACCTGTGGCATCTGGGCACTCAGTGGCTGTCCCAAGTCTCCACCTGGCAATACAATGCTCTCCTGAGTCCACTCAACTCTTGGACGGGTTTTCTCATGGTTCTTCAGTACACTGCCATCAACCTATCAATTTCTGAAATTCCTGGCAAGAGGGCAGCTCTCCCAGCTTCCCTTCTGCATTGGGCTGCCTGACCATTGTTTGCTCCACATGGCAATAACAGCTATCAAGACTTTGTCCTTTCCAGGAAGAGATACCATCTGGCATCTGGAACCCACAAGTCTTTTGTCACCCCTGAAATCATAAAACATGCCAGTGATCAAGAGGCACATCTGTTTTTCATGTAGATCTGACTGTTCCGTCATGAATGGTATTTTATATACTTTGTTCCAAACCATGATTTTTAGGGTTGATTCAAGATGAGGTAACCTTGAATCTCTTGCCACATTGCCTGTAGGAGCATAGTGGGCTTTGAAGGGCATTTCAGCTCCATGGTTCTGTGTAGGGGGGTAATGGGGTAACACTGGTTTGAGGGGGTAATTTTACTTATGATCATGCTTACATATGGAAAAGGGAATGCAAAAGTTCAGAGGCTACCTTTCCTTGATGGCCACCCTTGGAGCTTAAATAATGCACAAAGTTATAATGCAGAACCAGTTTATATTTAATGCATCATAATCGCAACACTGCTTCCACTATGCTATTTACTTAACAAGCACAGCAGATCAGAAAAAAGATAAATCTTAGCATAATGTAAAGCAATATAAAATGCATTTGCTTTTAGCATACTTTTATGAATCGTGGTTTTGTCACGTTTATCTATTCCATCACAAGATGGATTTTTTTAAAAAAAAAGAAAAGAAAAGAAAGGGATCAGGAAAGCAACCTACAGCTTTCCTCACTTGGATTTTCAGTGAACAAATATGTACAATGGCTTGTAGCAACTGCAGGCTTCTTCTCCTGTGATAGACCTACTTTCTCACTCTCTAGACCTCAGCAATGGATGACTGGTGAACCGTATATGTTTCATTGCATGTATGCCTGTTTCTGTCGGTTTCTGGTTACATTTTAAGGAACTATGAGAGTTCCCCAGAAGGCTATTAGTGGTTCCTCAATGAGAAGGTCAGAACTGGTTTACAACATAACTTACTTTCAATTTTCACCTATACTGTACTACCTCAGAGGTGTGTCTAAAGTTTTGTGGGGCTCATGTTCACTTCCTACAGAGTTACTGGCTGGGTTCAAACATAAAAACAAACCATGGGCTGCAGTCACATGGAGCATTAGCCACGCTACAGAGACAGAAGATAGGCGGATTTTCCGGGCACGATCTCACCGCCACATCTGGGAAGCGTAGAGCTCCAATGGCTCACCCGAGGCTTCCCGCCGAAGATCCGGGGCAAAAAACTAGTACCTCCGAGGTACTAGTTTCTGGAAACCGCGGGGCAAGGGCGGGCGTCTGATCGCATTTCCGGTGGCATCGAGCACCTGCCCATGTCCCCTCGCAAACAGGTCATTCCCCCCCCAAGGCTCCACGGATGCGCACAAGCACCCAACAGAGCATGCACATACTTCAGTTTTAAAAAGTAAAAAAAACCCTGTTTGCCGTGCCACCCCGCTTCTTTGCCTGTGGTGTGATCGGCACCTCCCCCCTAGCCACGGGACCTCGATGGGACCTCAACCGGATGGCTGATCGCGCAGTCGCGTGTTAGTTTTCCCCGGGCAAACAGCCACGCTCCCCCCCCCGCCGCATTTTCCAACCCGTGTGGCCAGGGCCATGGTCTGGAATCTTGGCTGAAGAGAAAATCACAGTTTTTGACAAACCCAAAAGTAGTTGTTATAGATTTTCTGGGTTGTGTGGCCGTGGTCTTGGCATTGTAGAACCTGACGTTTCGCCAGTAGCTGTGACTGGCATCCTCAGTGATTTAACACAGAAAGATGGTGTACTCTCTGTGTCAAGGTGAGAAGAAAAAAATGGTAGGCAGGTAATTTATATCTACTCAGGAAGGTGGGGTAGGGCTGAGTCATTATCTTTTTGGAGTTCCCCAGGCTATGAACATGCTAATGGAGGAGCTTTCCTGAGGAGGTTCTTTTGTATATGGATTGTTTCCTGAGGAGGTTTCCTGTTTCCTGAGGAGGTTCTTTTGTATGTGGATTGGCTGTTGAAATTCTAATCTTATCTGTAGTGCTATTTGGGAGTCCCCAAGGTGGAGTTCCTGGGATTCGCAGTGGACGCACATGGCATCCATCCCACGGTGGAAAAGACGGCGGCAATCTCGAATGCTCCGGCTCCCACGTCTAAAACCGAACTTCAGGCCTTCTTGGACCTACTTAACTTTTATCATTCTTTTCTCCCTCTGAAGGCAGCAGTGGCGGAGCCGCTACATAGGCTCCTCGACAAGGGCGCTCCGTGGGTCTGGGGACCGGCTCAGGCTGAGACATTGTATTTTTCTGGTGGGTCTGAATACTGTTTGTAGGTTCATCTGATCAGTGATTCCTTTCATATATGGCAAAAAAACTTTTCCTGTGGGAGACTGTTTTTCTTTAGTTGTTTGTTTTACCTTTGGTTTAATAGCTCTTCTGATTTCATTCTTGGAGTAGCCATTTGCTTGAAGTGTGTGATTTAGATGATTTAGTTCATCATTGAGAAAGTGTGGTTTACATATCTGGTTTGCACGGTCTACTAATTTTTTGATTATGCATCTTTTTTTGCCAATCACCACCCTCGGTGAAGGAGGGAAGAATAATGTTGGAAGTCACTTAGGTCCCCATGAGGGAGAAAAGCACAGAATAAATATCTAAATAAATAAATAAATATAAAATAAGTAATTGACAATGCCTTGGTGGGGTTCAGGGACTGTATCACCCCTGTAACTAAAAGATTTGCACTTACCTCCCATCCGTTTCTATGCACAATTCAATAGTACAGATTCTTATCTAAATGGCATGAGGCCAGGGTACTTGAAGGACTGCCTCCTCAAGATCTTCCTCACAAGGTGGCCTCTTTGCTGGCATGAAGCTGGGGAATCGAGGTGCTTCTCCATCCCGATGGTCCTCCTGCTGTGTGTCCGTATGGAACTAGTGACGCTGACCGGGACAAGCACTGGAGATTGAGCAGTCTAAACGGAGCTACAGCGAGGTCGCAAGACAGACTATGAACTGTGAGTC